>NW_021420229.1:0-19532 GCF_001605985.2 Dendrobium catenatum | reverse complement strand
TTATCCCATATGTCCCTTTTCACTTTTGCAAGTGGAAACCGGCATGTAGTCTTCAATATTTTAAAAGCACAAAAAAGAAACTATTTAAGCATTTAGCATTTAGCTATGTTGCTAAGTCACGTTCTTCTGTATTCCAATCTACAAAAGGTGTTTTCAAACGTAAACTCCATCATAATCTTAGTTGGTTTTTTGTATACCTTCTTGGACTAAGATCCACATACGATAATCAAGTGACTGTAAGAAAAGTAGACATGCATGTTTTCCAAAAATCAAAAAGGGTATATTATCAACAGTGGAGGTCTAATAAATAGAGTACCCCTTCAGGTGTTAATTTTCGGTTTCTAAATGTTAGCATCTACGGTTAATCAAAAAGTAGTTTAAACTTATATTTTGGAAACGGCAGCTCTGATACCACTTGTAAGTCTAGTATGGTTGTTAGACCTCAATTAATGTCCCAAGCTACCAAGAGGGTGGGGATGAAATTGGTTTAAAAAATTTTTTCATCTTTTGATAAGTTTTTAACCGAAATTGAAAAACTTAAATGAATTTTTTATAAAAAGTTTTTCAACCATAATTTTTAAAACACTAAATTAAATGCAGAAAATAAAATAGTAAAAATAAAAGAAACATGATTTATAGTGGTTCGGTCTAAACCAGATACCTACATCCAATGCCAGAGGCACCTCTGGAGTATTGGCCTAATTTAATAGTGTCTCTGCTTTTTGCCCAACAGCAAGGCGGAGAAGCTTTACAATCCACTCTTTTCACCACTACCCGGTGCGGCCTGAGAACCTTCGTCTTATTACATTTCACCTAGTGTTGGGCAGGACCGTCGTCTTTTACACTTTCACTAGTGAGGGCAGAGAACCCTTCGTCCATTCACACTCTCCTAGTATTTGGGCAGAGAACCCTTCGTTCCCTTTCACACTCTCCTAGTGGTGGGCAAGAACCTTTGTCGCTTTCACACTCTCGCCTAGCTGTCAGCAGAGAACCAGATCTCCTTGAAGAATCTTCTTCACAGAAAATCTAGAAGGAAGAAAGAAAAGAGTGAACTAATCTCAATCATAAAGTAGAGATTCTTTCAATTTTAAAACACTAAATTAAATGTGGAAAATAAAAAGCAGTAAAATAAAAGGACACACGATTTATAGTGGTTCGGTTTAAACCAGACCTACATCCACTCCCCAGAGGCACCCTTTGAGTATTGCACTAATACCAATAGTGTCTCTCCTTTTGTACCCACAGCAAGGCGGAGAATCCTTTACAATCACTCTTTTCACCACTACCCGGTGCGGTAGAGAAGCTTCGTCCTTTTACACTTTCCCTAGTGTTGACAGAGAACCGTCTTCCTTTTACACTCTCTTAGTGAGGGTAGAGAACCCTTCATCCTTTCACAATCTCCTAATGTGGGCAGAGAACCCTTCATCCTTTCATACTCTCCTAGTGTGGGCAGAGAACCCTTCGTCCTATTTCACTCTCCTAGTGTCGGCAGAGAACCGGATATCCTTGATAGATCTTCTCACAAGAAATCTAGAAGGAAGAAAGAAAAGAGTGAAGTAATCCCAAATCACAAGTAGAGATTCTTACCTTTGAGCACCAAGTGAAGCCTTCATGCTCCAGTGGTAGGAATCCTCCTTTGAATGCTCTTTCACATTCTCTCCTTAACTTTTCTTTCAATAGGCACGAAGATTAAATGGTAAAAAGATTGGGTGGTAGTCTAATTTGAACTATATATATAAAAGACAAGAAAAATAGCCCAAAAGCCGCAAGTTTTCAATTCTGTATGCAGTGGATTGTCCCGTACGATCGTTGATCGTCCTGGACGATTTTACTTAAAGTGGCGGAAACGAACCTAATGTATATTGGTAGGAACTATGTTCGTACACGCTCATCGTCCCGTACGAACTATGTTCGTCCGGTACGAAATGGTTATTACATAGGTCGGTTCTAAAAAATTCTACAGGATGTAACCAACTGACGTAAGTCGGTTCAGTTCGTCCTGGGACGAACAGGTTTCGTCCTGGGACGATTTTAAACAGAGAGTTTCATCCAGGGATGAAAATATATTTCGTCATATACGATCTCATACAGAGAGTTTCGTCCTGGTATGAACCTTATTTTTTGTCTGGACGAACAGTGCAAGTGAGAATCCCAAGAAGTTCATCCCGGGACGAATATTAAATTCGTCCTGGATGATTAGGACTTAGAAAAATTTCTCCTAGCATGTTCAATCCGTTTCTCTTCGGAGGGGCTAATTGACATGATCATCCCTTACAAACCAAGTTCGTCCCGTACGATCAGTTCACAAAAATTGTCCCCTAAGAGTGTGTGTTGTGATTTTTCACTCAATTACAATCACTCCCTTTCATTATGATTTACAAATGAATAGTTTGAAGTCTTCATCGCTTGGAGTTAATTTTCCTGAAATGTTAGTACACACTAGAGCAAAAATAAAACTTCCAAAAAATGTTAGGAGATATATAAAAACAATAATATTTGAAATCATCAAAATAATACAAGTTGCAAGAATATAAAACATGCAAATAGCAACTCTCTCTACATCTTCAATAATTTCAGATTGTTGTTCCACCATCGGTTCTATTGTTCTTCCTTCATCCACTGTTTTCATACTGGAACTGGGTAATTCCGAGCCCTGCTTCAAGCTTTTGCCTTCTGGATCCACTGCTTTCTTTGAATTGACTATGCCAATTTTTGGTACAAAAACCTTCTTCATAGGAACAACCTATTTTTTAAATAAGTTTTTCTTTGCTGCTTCTACTCTATGCTTTCTTTTACCATAGTTGACTTGTGTCCAAGTTCCAAATCCATCTGCCACTTCAGGTTGATTAGTACCAGCCGAGAATGTTGATTTATTATGAGCTGGTTTGTCCACAACAACAGCATCTATAGAAGTTCCGTTGAGCTTTATTGGTTCACCACTGTTCTCACAAATGTGGCCAATCATTCCATAACTAGTGCAAATTTTTGAAACACCCTCATATTCAATTCTTTGAAAGAATTTACCCATCAATCCTTCTACCGAAACACCATTAGGTAGTTTCATATCTAATGGAACACGGACAAAGATTCTTGCAAATTATCTTCTACTCCATTGGAACATATTTCCATCTAGGAGATAAGGTTTACCCACTAGAGATGCAATCCTGCAAATATTTACTTCATCCCAGCATTGGAGCGGTAGATTGGGTAGCCTTATCCATAAAGGAGCTGAAATACATTTTAAGGAAGTAGATTAAACAAAGCTGTCCATTTGTCTAAGCCCACCACTTGACATTTAACAAACCAAGGCCATCCAGATAAAATTTTCTCCAGCACATTTGCATTTTCAAAAGAGCAAAGTACCCAACCTAGGCCTAAGCCTGTGATGTGGAAATTCCCAAAACTACACCATTGTCTTCTTAAATCAATACAAATTGATTAAAAAGATATGTTGTCTCCAAACACTTTCACCACAATTCCTTTTTTAGGCCTTCTAGAGTTTTCAATTTCTTTTTCAGCATGAAGTTTAACCAACGAACCGTCTTCTGATAGAAAAGTTCCAAGTTCCAAATTCTCCACATTGATATTTTCCTTCTTCACTCAGGCAGATTGAACTATAACATTGTTCTTCTTCATAACAGGTTGATTTAGCTCCTGAGCCTCCTTATCGTTCTCCTTAGGATTCTCTATCAATTCCTTTTGCAACATACCTTCATTCAGCTTATCTTCAAGAGTGATGTTAACTCCCATAAGTGGAGATCCAAAATTCACTTTACGAGCAGGGGTAGATGGCAGTGAAACAGAGTTAAAACATTCGTTGGAGTAAACTTTTAATCCAGATGAAGTGGAAACATCCAATTTAAGATCATCTTTAAAATCAAATCTGTATGACTTCAGATTTAAATCTTTGGGTTGGAAACTCCCTCTCCCATCATGATCTCTTTTCCTTTTCTAGGAACAGAGATGGGAATTATATTCTTTGCTAATCCTCCTTCATTGATCATCAAAGCTTTTTCTTTAAATCCTTTAATCTGGTTGTTGAACGTATCCAACGCTCTAAAACCACCATTAAGGACATCAGAAGATGGCTTCGCTGGAATAGATAGAACTTTTTTGTAATTCGCCCACTCTTCCATAGAAGGAAGGTGCTTACCCTCCATATGGCCACGAGAGGCCAAATTTGTCATTCGATGGTGACCACTTCGTCGGAGCTGTGGCTGGAAATTGAATCTTGCACAACCCGCAAAACTTCAGGAGACGATGAAATTCAAAAAATTGCCACCAGAATTCCGTTGAAATCCCAGACTTTCTCACTCTGCTTTCTTAAGATTTCTTTGATTCACCCCTTGCTCGTAAGCAATGAGTGAGCCAAGTAAATTATCAATCGAATAAGTGTTTAAATCCTTAGATTCAGTGATTGCTGTGATTTTAGCATCAAAAGATGAAGGCAAGCATCTTAAAATCTTGTTTACTTTTTCATAATTTGAAAGTTCTATTCCTAAGGCATACAAAGAAGTTACAATTTGATTAAACCTTGCATACATTTTAGAAATCGATTCAGAAGGTTTCATACGAAAAAGTTCATAGTCATGCAAGAGATATTCAAACGAGATTGTTTCACTTCATTGGTTCCTTCATAAGTAATGCACAACCTATCCCAAATCTCTTTTCCATTAGAGCAAGTAGAAACACGCATGTAATCCTCAAACTTTAAAGCACAGAAAAAGAAGTTCAAACACTTCGCATTCAATTGATCTAAATCTCTTTCATCGAAAGTCCATTCAATAAAAGCAACTTCAGTTTTAATTCCATTAATTTCAAGAGAATGTGGAGAATATCCTTCTTTAATAATTATCCACATGTGATAATCAGTTAATTACAGAAAAGTAGACAAGCAGGTTTTCAAAAAATGAAAAGGAAGGTTGTCAAACAATGGAGGTCATGTAATAGAATATCATTCAGTTGTATTACGATTCTCAAAGTTAGCCATGGATCAAATTCAAAAAGTTTTCAAACTCTGTTTTTATGAATCCTGCTCTGATACCACTTGAAAGTTTGTTAGGGATGTTAGGCCCTATGAACAAGTCCCTAGGCTAACCAAGAGGGGGGGGGGTGAATTGATATTTAAAAAATTCATCAAAACCAAGAATAAATATCACAAACTAAAGTCACCTCAGAAAAATAAGTGCGAAAAATTAAAGTGCGGAAGAAGAAAAAAGAACATAAGGGTTTATAGTGGTTCGGTCAACGTGACCTTCGTCCACTCCCTGGAGGCGCCCTCCGAGTATTTCACTACCAACGTGACTCTCCTTTAGCCCCCACAGCTAGACAGAGAAGCCCTTACAAAACACCTCCTTTTTGCCACCCCCGGCAAGGCAGAGAACCCCTCTCCTTTTGCTTCCTCCTGAAGCAGGAAGAGAACCTCGATCGATCGCTGAAGCTTACCTCTCCCAACCATTCCAAGGACAAGAGACTATAGGGAAGAAGAAGTGGAAACAATGCTTGGAGCAACCCTTGTGAACTCCCTCACAAGCTCCCCCTCACAAGATTCTCTCTCTCTCTCTCTCTCTCTCTCCCTCTCTCTCTCTCTCCTTTAAGTTTTCTTAGGTCAAGACAGCAGCCAAAGATGTTCAAAAAATGTTGAACAATAGCTCTTAAATAGAAGAGCTTCAAAGGAGCTCAATAAATGTAAGTTGCCGACTTTATCGTCCAGGATGATAATAATTTCGTCTTGTACGATCAGTTTAAATCTCAGAAGATCGGCCAGAACATCGTACTGAAGAAGATTTGGATGATTAAAAATTGGCTTGATCATCCAGGCCAATCTCATGATCGTTCTAGCTGAATAGTTCAAATCAGAGAAAAATCATCAAGAGCATCGCCCTGAATTCGAACTGTCTGATCCTAATCGGACAAAACATCACCCTGAATTTATGCTAGCTGATATTTATCATCCAGGAGCAACTAAGGGTTTTTGAATAGATCATCCTGGCCGATACTGAGATCGTCCAGGACGATGTGATCGTATCAATCATCCTTAATTACTTTCTTGATTCCTGGATCAATTTAGGCATAATTGTGTAATATCGTCTAGGCCGATCTCACGATCGTCCTTGCCGATTTCCAAAAATACAGAATATCTAAATTCATTATGGTGTATATTTCTTTCTGTTTTGAGCATATCTTCCTGGCCGATACTAGTATAGTCCAGGATGATCAGTTAATTACGGCTGCCTTAACTAAGAAATCCTGATTAGAACTTCTATTTTGAACTTGATCGTCCAGGATGATATAAATATTGTCCGGGATGATGTGACTAAAAATTGAAATTCTAAATCTCTCAAGTATGTGTGTATAAGGTTACTTAGCATTAGACACTTCACCAGATTACAATTGACTCAAGAAAGGGAAAAAAAGAAAATTATAGACTGACTCAACCCTAATTTACCCAGTCTTGAGTTGATTTCGGTTTTCGTCCATTCTTTGAATCCTGAAAATGTCAGTAGTAAAAGGCAGTCGAAAAGAGTGTTTGCTAATCATCAAAACATAATTCATGAAACCAAATTTGCAACACCACCATAAACAAACTTGATTCTGCACCTACAAAATCACACAAGTACTAGAAGAAGGCATTTTAATTATTCTTCGTTGACTTAGTTATTTTCCTTGGGTTCTTCCAGGATCATCTTATTTTATTTTTTTCATTCTTGCACATTTACCCAATTTGATATCTAAATTAAAAGATCTCTGCAATTAAGGATGTTTTTTTTTTTTTTCTGTGGATTGCTAATTATTTGGAAAACATTCCTTATTCTAAACTTTCACAACTTTTACTTGAATTACAAATTACCAAATTAAAAGACTCAAAATACTCCCTCTATGTTAGTTAAGTAAATAAATTTATAGAAATTAATATCATAATCATAATAATCATTTTCCCTTTTTTATCAACTTGAAACTTTGCCATGCTTTTAATAATTAGGTGGCTAAACTGCAAAAAGAACCTGCAAAAAATTTTATTATTTTAAAATCATGATTAATTTTAGTTTCCATTTTATGGACTTGTATAAGCATAACCACTTGTAAAAAAAAATTGATTAACAATAAAGATCTAGATCATTCCTAACCTAGAAAAAAATAAATACCCATCAAATATGACATTATAAGCAAGATGACATAAACATTAAAACATAAGCATTACAAAATTCATCACATTAAACCATAACATCTAGCACTCTTTTCACATACAAATTCATATTAATTCATATTGCAGACAAATGCATATATGAAAGAACAACACCTTTGCTTAAAACTAGAGTTGGTCATCCTACCAAACAATCTATAATATGTGTATAAGGATGTTTGGCTTGGATATATCCTAACTTTGTTATTATTTAAAATATTGAAGTATTGCATGTTATATATTTAAAGTTAAAGAGGAGTTGGATAAGTTTTAAGTTTTAATTTATTTTATTTTTTATAATTTATCTTAGAATTAATTTTAATCGCTAAAGTTAATCATTTATTAGATAATTAAGGTATTTTAATTAGCCATTTAAAGTTTCCAAACTAATACACCTTTGCATTTCAAAAAGTAGTCAAGCATATGTGTATGAAGGCTTTAAAGGTTATGTGATTTATTACTAAATTAAAGGTTTATTTAAGTTGAGTAGCAATCACCTTTTGTTTATATCAGGGCTATAGGGTTTATTTCACCTTCTTTAGGGCTAAGTTAATAGCTTTGTGAGTCTAAATTGCTCTAAATTACCCAATAACTACATATTTATTTAAGCTTGATAATTATTTGGTGATTTTTAATTATTATATTTTATTAATTATTAATTTATAATAATTTTGATTCAACACCTACATTTTGTGAAAGTCTCAATAGGTTATTAGACATAAAGGAATTGTCCTAAGGCTAACTAAGAGGAGGGCGGGGTGCTGAATTTGTAATGAAAAAAAATCTCTTGGTAATCCTGTCAAGCAATCTACAGAAACCTTTTTTTTTTAAATTTTTAATCACAATGATAAAATTTTTTAAAAATGTTTTTCAAACAAAAATTTACTTGTAGAAAATAAAAATAAAAAAAGTAAAGACAAAAACACCAAATAAATTTATAGTGGTTCGATCCAACAAGACCTACATCCACTTCTTGAAGGCTCCCTCTTCAGGTTCTGCACTATTCCAAAGTAAATCTCCTTTTGCTCCCATAGTAAGGTGGAGAAGACTTTATAATTAACCTCTCTTCCACCAATTCCCATTGTGGCAGAGTACCACCATCCTTTTTAACCCTCCTGGTGATAGCAGAGAACCATCATCGTTTTACACCCTCCAAGTGTCGGCAGAGTACTGTCATCTTTTAGCACCTTCCAGGCGTCAACAAAGAACCATTTTCCTTTCATAGCCTCCCAGTGTTGGTAGAGTACCGTCATCCTTTCACACCCTCCTGGAGTTGGAAGAGTACTATTATCCTTTCAAACACTCCTAGTGTCAGTAAAGTATCGGTTCTCCTTTGAATATCTTCTTACAAGAGTCTCCAAGAAAGTAAGGAAGAACTTTAAAGAACAAGCAAGAGATACTCACCCTTGGCTAACCTTGTGAATCCCATCATAATTCTCTCTTATGAAATCTTTCACTCTCTAATCATAAGAAACTCTCCAAAACACTCATCAAGTAGACTCTAAAAAAAAAATCACAGTAGGAGTTCGTAGGTGTATGTAAGTCAATTTTTAGGACCTTAAATATGTATGATACAAAAATTCATCCAAAAAACTTAAAATTTTAATTTGGTTATCACAGATCATACAGAACAATCGCACATCGTACGTATGATCAATTCAAAAAATGCTCGTACGATCTATACAAACCTTTCATACTCTGGTTGGCATATGTATGAACTTACATCATACAGTATGATAAATTCAAAATTGAACCGATTCATTCGATTTGATTTTGTATGATTTTATTTCATATCTCGTTGGTGTACTTTACAAACCAAAATTTTTATGGTATAATAAGTTTAACTAAATCATGCTTCATTTGGTATTAAAATGGATGAGTATATTTCATACTCTGGATGTCGTCTATACGAACCCCAGTTCATATAGTATGAATAGTCCAAAAAATTTACCTATACATATGGAGGAACCGGTACGCACCCATTTCATACTCTGGACATCATCTATATGAACCTATAATCGTAGAATATGATCAATTCAAAAATTTTGTGTTTGTTCAGGATATACTGGTATATAGCCATTTCATGCTCTAGACATCATCTGTATGAATGTAACTACGTACAATACGAATATGACTTAAAATTTTTTTCTTAGCATGATTCGATTAGTTCTATTCTTGAGGAACACTCAGGTAAAATATTCTCGTATGATTCAAGATCATAAAGTATCATTAGTTTTAAAAATACAAGTTTTTAAACTTTCCCAGTATCCATGTGCATGGTTACCCAATTACAATAACACTCTCTCAAACTCAAGAAAAAAATAAAAATGTAGACTTCGATTACAATAAACCCTAATCCAATCTATCTTGAAGTGCTCAACAGTCTGGAGCATGATTTCCATGAAATGTTAATACACACAAAAACACAAATAATATTTCTAATATATTTTAGGAGAAACAATAGTCAACATAATAATATTTTGGAATTATAAAAAACACACATGATATAAAAATATAGTTATGAAAACTAAGTTACAATAATCTCCCATTTTTTATGATGGAAAAATAATTATTGTTTGAGTTAACATTTAAAGCATATTTGGTCCTTAGCTTCCCCTAAATGAATAATCAATTTAAAACAAGGGGTTCCTATATTGATCAAAAAACACAAACCTAAAAATTAATAAGAAATAATAACTACAAAAATAAAAACAACTCAAACAAACATGACAAAATACAACTCGAAAAAAAACACTAAACATACATACATTCATAATACGACATAAAGATACACCCAACACACATCATCTAACAATAATATAAAAAAAGCACCAAAAAAGCCTAGATACAAGCAACTGTCGGACCAACCATCTTTCACTTTCTTCCTTTACCAACTTGACAAAGGAAGAAGGAAGGTTGTTTAAAAGAAATAAATCCCAATCAAAGTCTAAAGATAAAGATAAGTTAGCACAATAATCTGCTAACTTATTACAATTTCTCCTAACACAATTAAAGATGACATTATTGAACTTACTCAAGAATAAAAGATCTTCATCTTCTATGTTCTTCCAAGTATTCTTTGGTTTGCTATACAATTGTTGAAGAATTTGAAGAACATTCTTATTATCTCCTTCCACTATGATTCCTTTAATATCTTGACTCCAATTTGTACGTATTTTTTCCAATGCTTTAAATGCCAAAAGTTCCAATTTTGCACTGTCCCAATGAGTTTTCTTTCTTCCAAAAGCATAGATAAATCTACCTTTGTCATCTCTTACTATTCCAACAACACCAGCCATGTAGTTTCCTTTAAGAGATGCATCAAGGTTAATTTTTAACCACTCAGGTGGAGGAGGATGCCAATAATCTAATAGCAGTCCTTCGGACTGATAAGCATCCCAGTGATCTGAGCGATAAATTCCTTGCCTTGATGAGCTGAAATAGCTTAAAATAGAAACATCCATCATAACAATACTATTTTTGGTTTTGCCATGTTTAATTTTGCCCCTATTATTCCACACCATCCAAATTAGTATTGTATATAACCTTGCTGTCATTATATCTTGCATGGTTAATCTACTAATTTCAAGTAGAGAACGTGACCAATTGCAGAATTCTAGAACTTTAAAACCTCATCTTCTTAATACTTTGGAAACTTTTATCAGTGTTAAACAAGTAGCAGTTATATGTAACTGACTTTCAATCTCACTGCATCACATAGGACAAAGATGATTATCTAAATTTTTCCTTCTAAAAAGGAACTCTTCTGTAGGAATAGCATTCCTGCATAGCCTCCATACAAAAAGCTGAACTCGAGCATTTAATTTGAGCTTGTGAATCCAAGTATATGAATCATCTGTAGCATTGGATTTCTGGTTGTCTTCAATAAGCAATGCTGATAAAGATTTACCAGAAAATTGTAGTTTTAACTCCATCTGATCATGAGCAGCATAATTACAAATATGCAGTCCTGTAATAATCCTTACCAGCTCGTCACCAAAGCAGAATTAAAGCTTCCTTAAATCCCAACTTCATTCTCTATAAAATAATGAAGAGTTAAATTTTCATCTTCACAGCATCTCACAAATGTTGGCCATTGAAGCAGATTTTTATCCAGCAACCATACGTTAGTTAAAACATTAATGTTTGAACCATTTGTTATTCTCCATCTAACAAACTTTTCTCTGAGTGGACCGATTCTTGTAATAGTTGATTGGAGACCCCAACCTCCATTTTGCTTAGGCGTACAAAGAAAATCCCAAGATACAAAATGTAACCCATGGTTCTTATTCATTTTTTTCCAGATAAATTCTCTACAGCATTTCTCCAACTCATATAATATTTTCAATGGGACAAGAGAGTGAGAAAGTTGGAAAACAGGCAAGGAAAGAATTACAGATTTACCCAACACAATTTACCCGCAAATGAAATAAATTTATTCCCCCTTTCATTAATCTTTTTAATAGATTTATCCAATAGCATTTGAAAGTCCTCCTTCCTTAATCTTCTTAAGGCCATTTTGATTCCCAGGTAATCAATTTCTTTTACCACCTTAAAAGCAAACAACTTTGAAATTCTCTTTTTCCTTCTCCTCAAAACAGAGTTGCCAAATATGAAGGAAGATTTTTGTTGATTGATACTCTGTCCGGTCCATTGGCAGTAATCCTCCACATTGCATTTCATCTTTCTCACATTTTTTTGCTTTGTGTCTGAAAACAATAATACGTCATCTGCATACATAAGATGTGAGATCCTCGGAGCTTTAGAGCAGATTTTGATACCCAAATTAACTCCTCAACTGTAAAAATTATTTGTTAGAAGCTGGGAACACATAATAAACAAAAAAAGGAGAGAGTGGGCATCCTTGCCGAAAACCACATCTTCCTTCAATCCAATTTGATCCTGTCCCATTGATCACTATAGAGAATTTGGGTGTGGAAATGCAGTCCAAAATAAGTCCAAGAAATCTATTAGGGAATTCAAACTCCATCATCATCTTCTTCAAGGTGGCCCAACACATACTATCGTATGCTTGCTCCATGTCCAGCTTGATGGCTAGAAACCCATTGATGTCTTTTGAATGTCTCAATTTATTGAAGATTTCTTGAGCTAATAGAATATGATCAGAGATAGATCTTCCTTTAACAAAGGCCACTTGCTCTTCAGAAATGATTTTTGGAATAACCAATAACATTTTATTGAGAATAACCTTGGCCACATTTTATAAATAGTGTTACATAAACTTATTGGCCTAAAGTTGGAAGGAGTTAATGGATTAGAGGACTTTGGTATAAGAACCACCAAAGTGTCTTTCCATTCTTTACTCATACTTCCTGTAAGGAAGAAATAACTTACAGCTTTATACACATCTTCCCCAATGATATCCCAAAAGCTTTTGAAGAAGGAATGAGAAAATCCATCACAACTCGGAGCTTCGTTGTTCCCTAACTGTTGGTGGAATTTTGGAAAACAGGTTTTGAAAATATTAGTTTTTCTTTGGGGATTTTAAGATTAGGTTGATCTCTAATTCTAAGGTCGAATCAACTCGTTAGAAAGAGTATATCACCGGGGACAAGATAAACTTTCATACGGTAATTCAGACTTAGAAATATGTAAACTCATCTTGAATATTAATGATCAGGTCTAAAGAGAACTTCATATGGCCCGAAGGAGGCAAAGTAGAGTTTCAACTAAATACCCAATACCAATATTCAAGAGTATGATCGTCGCATCACATCCAAAGCTTATCGAAGAAGGATATATCTCCCCAAAGGGAATGATACCATTTACGATATATCTTCTAATGCAACGACGACGATCATTCTTTATAACTTTTCCCAAAGAAATCTAGTGAAGGTTTTAATCAAATTTTAAAATCAGGTGTGTGGGGGTTCTAAATCTCCTATGAGCGCAAGCCCTCGTATGTTAATTATATCGTAGGGAGATAAAATCTCCTACGAAAACTCTCGATTAAAATAATGACAGAATTTGTTTAGAGTTTCTAGAGTGATATCAAAGTATGAGTAGAATATTGAAAACTCAAAAGAAATGGATCAAAATTGAGCACTTATTAACAGAATCAAATGGAGAAGAGTAGGGGACACTTTGAGATTCTGGAACCATCCGGAAGTGTCCCGAACTTAATCTAAATGTTGGGCTTTATGTTTTGTTGGTAGAATTTTGAAAACATATTTTAAAAATATTAGTTTTCTTTGGGACTTAAAATTGAATTCTATAAATCGAATTGTCTCGTTAGAAAAGTATATCACCTCGAGAGGGTGAGAATAAAATTTTCATAACGGTATTTCAGATTTAGAATTATAAAATTCATCTTGAAATATATGACCGGATGCTAAAGAGAACTTCAATATGGCCCCGAAAGATCAAAATGAGGTTCAACTGAATATCCAGCTACAATATTCAAGAAGAGTGATCGTTAGGTCACATCCAAAGCCTTATCAAAGAAAGATGTATCTCCCCGAAGGGGGAAAATATCATTCGATGATAATTCTTTGAATATGATAACAATGATCACTAATATTTTAAGTTTTTCCCAAAGAAATCCAATTGAGTTTGAAAAATCAATTTTAAAATCAGGTGCGTGTGTGGTTCTAAATCTCCTTACGAGCGCAAGCCCTCGTAGTTAATTACATCGTAAGAAAAAAAGGTCTCCTACGAAAACTCTCGATTAAAATAACGGCAGAAATTTTTGTTAGAATTTCTAGGAGTGATTCAAAAGAGAAGTGAATTTTGGAAATTCAACAGGGAATGTGATCAAAATTGAGCAGTTATTAAATGGAGTTAAAGGAGGAGAGGTTAGGGACACTTTTGAAATTCCAGAACCATCCGGAAGCGTCCCAACTTAATCTAAGTGTTGGCTTTATTTTTGGATTGAAATGATATTTCAATTAGAGTTGAGCATTTTATTAAAAATTTGGGACTTATATTCCAGAAATTTGGGGTCTTATAATCAAAAATCTGCCCCGGATTCCTAAAGTCTATATTTGGACACTGGACCACAGTCGTCCGAACCTAATAAATGTAGTGCAATGCCTGGACTTACCCGGCCTTGGATTGGGGAGCCAGCTCACCACTAATCGAATTAAAAGAGATGAGTCTGTCTTTTATGAAAGAGTGGTAGGGACGTTGTATTAAGGTTTTGGAGAGTTGGGGCCGACATCTGGAGATTTTTCGCTAATTGACCCCTTTGACTTATGTTGGTTGCAAAAATGCTAAGGACTAATGCAATTAAAATTTTGACTCTTTAAGTTTGTATCTAATGCAATGCATGCTAGTTAATCAATTCCAAAATCAGTATGCTTGAAATCTTGAAAAAAACAGGCTTATAAAATAATTTTTTTAGAAGCTGGATTCCCCAGGTCCGGCACCTCGTCCTCATATAAGGTCAGACTATCCGGACTCTACTCCGCAGGCGGGAATGGTCTAAAGCAAGAAGAATAATTGCAAAATATGCATGCGACCCCTGGTCGATCCCCGGCTAATTCCCTAAGATTCGTTATCTTTATATGTTATTTTAGACTCACTAAAATTTTAGACTTTTAAAATTATGAGTAGAAAAATTCTTCACACCTCAACGAGCCTCACGTTTCCAGGCGAAAACAAAAGAACGGCATGCAATCGCCAAAAAACTAGTATAAAACAAGTAATCCTAAAGGCAATCAAATCATTACAATCCAAATACAAATTAATTATATAAATGTCCATAGGCAGAGTTGCCTTGCTTATTAACAACCAGAATATTACAGAATGTAAAGTGTCGGGCACCACTGACAACAACCCGGATTCTAAACCAAGTAATGACGCAAGTTATTTTGAGTGGGGATATCTCTCAATCTTCAAATCTTCAAATCTTCAATTTCATTCTTCTTTTGACTCCTTTTCTTCAATCTTCTTGGAACTTTCGTGGTGGATTACCAAATGGACAAGAGGGCACTTCTTTAAGGAGAAGGCCACTCTTTCCTCTTTGGATAAGGAAGAGGTATGATCCAAATTTGGATTTTCCAAATGGAAAAGAGTGTTCCCTAAGGGTATCCTTTCCCTCTTTGGAATCCAAGCTTTGGAATCTAATGTATCCCAACTCAAATCAACTTTCACAACACTTGACACTTGTAACAATTACATTTATATCAAAATAAAAGATCTATACTCACCTGCAGGGTTATCCTAAGCAATTAATATAATATAAAGAGATTATTCCCAAGCAGTTGTATATGAGCAAAAAAATAAACACACTGGCCACGCTCTTTTATGATTGGGGGCTTTAGCAGCTGAAGCACCTGTGCTAAGAGTTTTATAATATTTATGCATTTTTTTGATTCGCCCCCTTTATATATGCCATGCATGAGCGTGGACAACCTGCAGAAAACTGTGTCAACATCCAGATCGACTAACCTAAGGGTAATCTAGTCGCCAAAGCACATCAATCCATCCACAGAGTACAGAAAAGTAAGCAGACACAGCAAAGCAATTTCATCCACAACATGCAGTGAAAACTACGAAAAACCCGGCAGCAACACAGCAGTAAAAGTAAACACTCTGCCTAACCTAGATCTAGAGTTGGTTGTCCTAGCACATAATCTAAAGTGTGTGTAAAAGGTCGTGTGGCTGGGTAGGTCCTAAGTGGGTAATTAGTTGAAGTTGTCTAAAGTCTGATTTGTTAAGGCTTAAAAGGGGAGTTAATGTTAGATTTAAGTATAATAAATTAAGAATTTTAATTAAACTTATTTAAAAGTTAATTGATTACTACCCTTTGTTTCACACCGAGGCCACGTGAGTTTTATTCACCTCTTGGGCAAAAGCTAATAGCCTCGTAGGCCTGGTTACCCATCAGCAATCGGGTTTGATTAATTATTTAAGTTGGTTGGAATTAACGGAGTGGATTGAATATTAAAGGGAGTTGGTTACTGATTTAATGGGTTGGTTGAGAATTTTATGATCTACATTAAAGAAATTTTAGAATTTAGGAAGAGTTAATGAATTTTTGAAGTTATCCAGATTATGCTAACTAAGGGGTCAAAAACTTGACTTTTAAAATTAAAGTTAATCTTAAGGGTTTCAGATTTTTAATAAATACTGACCTATAATTAATGAGTTTTTAGACATATGGCACATTCAATTTGGAGTTTCTATCAAAAGTTATGATTTGTTAGAAATTTGGATATTAATGAAATTTTCAATTATTTCAATTAAAGACTATTCTAGTGATTTGGCCTAAATGGATCTCAAACTCCCTGAAATCTCTCCCAGAGATCAGAGGTGATCTAAGGGGAGATTATCAAGCATTAAATTAATTCTTGGGATTTTTAATGATTATTAATTAATTAATATTAATTAAACATTGAATTTTACTTAAAATTTAAATTAAGGCTTAATTTTGATGTCAATCAAGGGGCTTTTTAATTCTCATGGTTAAGGTTTCACACTGATTAATATGAAGTATTAAACTTGAATTTTGGATTTAAAAGGGATTTATTATGTATTAATTAAGGCTAGGGGGCAATTCTAGCAAGGGCAAGCTATGGCCCTAATTGGTGAACCAAATGAAGCTCCAAATCTGATGAAAATTTGGACCATGGGGGTCAAATGCATCCCAAGGCCTGAACACACGCAAATTTGGGCTCAATTGGAATACTCTAAGTGGTAAACTAAGCCACCTAAGGTGAGCTCTAAGTCACCTTCAAAAATCCTAGCGAGCTATCCTAAGGTGGATTTGGGGACAAGTCAGTGGCCCTATAACTCCATACTCCTAAGCATAATCCAAACACACAAAAAACCAGATCCTAATTCTCATTGGATAGGCCTTAAATCCCAATTTGAATTTAAGGGTCAACCCATGACCCTTAAACTCAAAATTGGGGAAGTGCCCTTAGACTTTTAAAACAGGGGAGACAAAATTTGGACATGTTAAAGACATGCCAAATTCAATCTCCCAAAGTTCCCACTGCCCTGGAGACTTAGCCTAGCAAACAGTAATTGCAATAAATTGAAATATACCTTAAATGAAATTAAGCTTAACTACATGCAATTATGGGCCTGGAAACCATGAGGCTTTTGAGTATCTCGCCTGAGTACCGTTTCCCAATGAGCCTAAAAACACCTAATTTGGTCCAATGTGTGTCAGCGGAGATATTGCGATTTTCGAGTTCCCTTGATTTTCTTGGAATTATTAATGCCAGCCATCTACACAGTCCAGCCGCGCTTTAGCACGTCGGTGCGCGTCCCGATTGGGTGGGCCCAATCATGGCGCTGGACGTGGGTAACTGGTCGGATTAATCCGTAGCCGTCGGATGCGCGGATCGGACGGCTAGGTATCAGGCGCTCCGGACCACGGATTTTAATACCGAGCCTGTTGATCGGAAATCAATGGCTGAGATTTCGTCTTAACTCTCCGCTTCTTACCCGAGGCGTGAAACCTTCTCGGCGTGATCCGTTGAATCCCGCCGGCGAACTTCGAACAATATTCACAGGGAGGATCAGTGGGGGTGGAAACCTTCAAATCAGCGGTGGAAATCCGTTTGGGGTGATAGTGTTTCTCTCACTGACCGGACTGCACTAGCTAGCGGAGCTCGGTATGAAGGAATAAACCAGTGAGAAATTCAACGAATGATGCTTCTCTATCTGGAAGCTTCAGGAGATAGAAGGCGAGCAGGTTTCCTTCAGAGGCCGCGGACCTTGGAAAAAAACGGCTGTGAGTATGCACTTCGAGCGGGAGACGCCGAAGCCTTTCGCCGGAGTTCGCCGGCCTTTTACTTTCTTTTTGAAGCGAGGAAGGGACGGCCCTGGGCTGCGAAGAAGGGTGCTGGGAGATTCGAAGGAAGCCTCTGGGGAGCCGTTCGAAACTCGGATCTGGTTGCGAGCCTTGGGGAGTCACCAGCCCTATTCAGCCTCCTCTCGCGATGCTCGGACGGCCAGGATTGAAAGTGGAGGAGGTCTGCGGATGTGTATGCCAAGTGGAAAGGGTGCAGTGGCACATTCCAGGATACGCTCGTGAGCCTCATAAGCCGGTTTCGAGCCTACAGTCCTTTGGAGAGGCTTTCGGTCTGGGGGGACCACCGGAGCTTGCTCTCTATTGGGTTCCGACGCCGCCTTGCCATAGGTCTGGGTGGATTGACCAGGGATCAGCCGCAGTGGGGAATCATGCTTGGAGCCAAGTATGTGGAGTAAATTGGCCTGGGGAAGCTGTGGATCGATCTGGTGGCTCGGTTGGGCACTCGAACCTGCTTTGGTTGAGTCGGATTGAGCTCGATTCAGGTTAGAACCAGACCCTGGGTTTGGTAATGGAGGCAGGTCTGGGTCTGGTGGCATACCCAATTTGCAAGTGGCACTCGGTCGAGATTCATCTGGATAAAAGATACTGGCTTGGGTTGATCCAAACTGCTCGGTTTCAGGTCAATTTGGGCTCAACCCAGGTTCAGGCACCAGACCCTGGGCTTGAAGTGGGAAGTGGGTCCTGGGTCGGTGCCACCAAATACAAGTGGCCAATTGGGGTCCAATATTTGATCTGTGTCAAAGGTTGCTCGGGTACCAAAGTGTTTTTTGCTACTTTGGTTAGCGCTAACTATTGATCCCAAGCTAGCTCAAAGGCATGGGGCTGGCTGGAGGAAGGTGTATGGACCTAGGGCCACCTATGGGAGGTGTTGGCCAGGTTCAATTGGGTTAGGTTTGAGAGTTGGCCCAATCCCAGTGCTATTAGGCACTTGGGCTAGCCTAACTCTTGACCTAATGAGCCCAAAGATTGGCTTGGTCAAAGGAAGGTGTATTGGGTCAATGGGGAACGCCAATGGCACTTGATTTCGATTCAATTTGATTAAGATCAAAGGATTGGTTCAGGGAAGGTCTCTGCCTTGGTCACTTGGTTAACCATAAGGCTAACCCAATAAGCCCATAGGCTTGGATGACCAAGAGCGGGTCTCTTGGGTACCGCAAGGGTTCATCCCATACATTCAAAGGACTTGGAATGGAGTAGATTCAAAATTTTTGAAGGGGAGGGGTTGTATGGGTCCATGGTCCAACTTGGTTGAAATTTGGTCAACCAGGTTGACCCAGGTCTGGTTTGAGTTCAACAAGTGAGTTTGAATATTTGAAATTCCAATTGGAAGTGGTTTCAAGAGTTTGGATTGATTTGAATTGAAATAGCCATTAAAATCTCATAAGGGTATTTTAGTCAATTTTGGCATGTGGTTTTCCCAAAAAACTAAAATAGAAAAAGTCCCCAAAAAAATTGGGGTTTTTTCCCCCTTTGAAAAAAAAAATGCAGTTTACTGCTCATGGGTAAAATTCAAGGGTCTGGAAAGTGATTGGATATTCGAGGAGTTGCCGGGCGGAGTTC
>NW_021420228.1:0-525 GCF_001605985.2 Dendrobium catenatum | reverse complement strand
CGCTAGTGGTGGAGCATGCCCTTCGTGGCACCACCCTAGTATTTGACTTGAGAATTAGTGGTGGAGCATGCCCTTCGTGGCGCCACCCTAATTTGTTTTTGCTAGTGGTGGAGCATGCCCTCTGTGGCACCACCCTGGCATTTGACTTGAGGATTAGTGGTGGAGTGTGCCCTTCGTGGCGCCACCCTAATTTGTTTCTGCTAGTGGTGGAGCATGCCCTCTGTGGTACCACCCTGGCATTCGACTTGAGGATTAGTGGTGGAGCGTGCCCTTCGTGGCGCCACCCTAATTCGTTCCGCTAGTGGTGGAGCATGCCCTCGGTGGCACCACTCTAGCATTTGACTTGAGGATTAGTGGTGGAGCGTGCCCTTCGTGGCGCCACCCTAATTTGTTTCCGCTAGTGGTGGAGCATGCCCTCTGTGGCACCATCCTGGCATTTGAGTTATATGATTAGTGGTGGAGCGTGCCCTTCGTGGCGCCACCCTAAATTATTTTCGCTAGTGGTGGAGCATGCCCTCTGTGGCA
>NW_021420227.1:0-246 GCF_001605985.2 Dendrobium catenatum | reverse complement strand
TCGAATTCCGAGCGTGCGGGGCGGCGGAGAAGCGGAAATGAAAGAATCCGAGAATGGATAGAAGGGACAGAAAAGAGAAGCTTGGAAGCCAAAGAAAGAGCTCTTTGAGAGGAAATCGGAAGAGGAGGAGACCAATTGCGTGCAGCGCAGCCAAAGCTTCGGTGTCGGGGTTTTTTCTCTTTCCTACGGCGTCGCGGTGGCTTTTGGCTTTCTCGCTCGACGGAAGAAAAAATTTCTGCTAATATG
>NW_021420226.1:0-273 GCF_001605985.2 Dendrobium catenatum | reverse complement strand
CCCCCCCCCTCTTGGTTGCCTTGGGACACTCACTTAGGCTTAACAACCTAATTACTAGATTCAACAGGGATGTTAGGCTCTATATGAAGTGGCCCAAGGCTAATAAAGAGAGAGATGATTTGGAAAAGAAGAATCTTTTAAACAAAGATAAAAACCCAAACCAAAATCACCACAAAAAAGTGCGGAAGAAAAAATAAATACGGAAACAAATAATAAGAAAAGAACACATCGGATTAATAGTGGTTCGGTCAAACTTTGACCTACGTCCACTCC
>NW_021420225.1:0-228 GCF_001605985.2 Dendrobium catenatum | reverse complement strand
GAAGATTTAGTAGCTTTCGAGGGACCCGAGTTTAACCATAATAATCCACTTCATGATAAGCCTTGTGAGGACCCACCCAGTGAGATCCCCAGCCTACCTCCACTCCCCAAATTGCCCCATTTATCCACTGCGGAGAAGGTCAAAGCTATACTTGACGATGAAATCATTTCCACGAAGGGCGGTGGTCGCCAAAGGTACTTGGTACACTGGAGAGGGAAGCCGGCGACA
>NW_021420224.1:0-298 GCF_001605985.2 Dendrobium catenatum | reverse complement strand
TATTTTAAAAAAAAAATTCTTTAAAACCAAGAACAAATATCACATACCAAAATCACCATGGAAAAATAAGTGCATAAAATTAAAGTGCGGAAGCAGTAAAAGAACACAAGGGTTTATAGTGGTTCAGTCAACTTGACCTACATCCACTCCCGGAGGCGCCCTCCGAGTATTGCACTACCAACGTGACTCTCCTTTAGCCCCCATAGCTAAGCAGAGAAGCCCTTACAAAACATCTCCTTTTTTCCACACCCGGCAAGGCAGAGAACCCAACTCCTTTTGCTTCCTAATGAACCAGGCA
>NW_021420223.1:0-253 GCF_001605985.2 Dendrobium catenatum | reverse complement strand
AACTTTCGATTAAGACTAGTCGTCAATCAGATACGTAGAGATACGTGCATCTGGCATATAGTAGCAACATATGTTTGGATTTGGGAATTGGGTTTGAATTTAGGCATTTGGAAAGATTTGATATTTAGAAGTAGAAATTGCACCATCTTGCAGTTAAAGCGGATGGTGGGAGAATGAATGATAGACCCAATCAAGATCCCATGGTTCCGTCGTCCGGGGCCATCATGGTCCCTGATCTACTTAGTCAGAGGAG
>NW_021420222.1:0-207 GCF_001605985.2 Dendrobium catenatum | reverse complement strand
AAGCTTTGCGGACCCTGGTTTTTTAGGGGGGTTCGCCTTCTTCACGTTCATTTTGGATGTTCTTTCAGGTTCTTCTTCCAGAAATGATTTTCCTGAACTTAGGGCATCTTCATTTCGTGGTTTGCCTTCCCTCTGGATACCGGCTCAGGAAATTCAGGCTCTGGCCATTCCTTTTCAGTTCTCTTTAGTTTGTTTTTTTCCTACCAA
>NW_021420221.1:0-316 GCF_001605985.2 Dendrobium catenatum | reverse complement strand
CTCTCTCTCTCTCTCTCTCTCTCCTCGTCTTTTTTATTTTTTATTTATATATAACAACTCATTCATATTTGTCCTGCATAAACCGATGAAAATATTGAAAGAAAGTTTATTTTTTCATCACATTTTGCGGTTAAAAAAAAAAAGGTTCCTTTTGCGTAAAGTTTAAGACGCATCAATTGCTCTACCTATTAAAGTCAACTAAGCTCATCCCTTTCACACACTCATTCTCTCTCTATCCGGAACAATGGTACTTCTCCTCCTCCTCCTCCTCAGTTCTTCGCCGGCTTTCAGCTCCCTGCCGCCGGCAAGCGCCAAA
>NW_021420220.1:0-933 GCF_001605985.2 Dendrobium catenatum | reverse complement strand
TAACTAGGATAATTTTTTGCCTTCTTTAAATTTTAATGATATTGGGACGGCATTAAGTCATTAAGGTTAAGAAAAGTATTACTTAAAAAGAAAATTGCTAACCATAGCTCTGGCCTTCTAAATGTGATCCATACAGATATTTGTAGAGCATAATCTTTTACATTCTATGATAAAAATTATATTCTTTTATTAATAATGATTTTTGTTATGTTTTTCTTTATTTGATTAAAGAGAAGAGTGAAATATTATCTGAATTTAAAAATTTTCAAATTAGGAATTGAGAAATAATTATGTTGGGAAGTAAATTATGCAACAAAAAACAAGCAAGAAAAAAAATAAAATAAAAGTATACCAGGATTTAACATGGAAAAATATGAAATCTGGACAAACTACGGAGTCATACCATATAAAGAAATCTACTATAAACACTAGGAGAAATCGTACATTTATTTTTCTTTCTCACTCTCTCATTGTCTCATTTCACTCTTTACACCATTTTGTAATCAAAACCAAGGTTTTGAAAACCGGACCGGACAACAAACCGGTTGAAGGAGAGGTTCAAGGTTCGATTGGTCGAACCGTCGAACCGGATGACGTAATAAATAATAATATTATTAAAAATAAAAAAAGAGAGAAATTTTCTTCTAAACATTCACTCTAAACCTAACCTTGCTCCACCTAATCAAGATAAACATTTTAAGAGGAACTATGCACAACCTATTCATGACAAAGATGAAGTACTGCTATAATTGATCTAATATTGTAAAAAATGCAAATATACTAACGCATCAATAACAAAGAAAAGCAAATAGCAAACTGCAGCATCTAGCATATGACACTAGTCTTGATGACTGCCAATGATAGACTTCTTAATTGAGTTTGATAGTAGACATGGTGTACAAGTAGGATGAAATAAGTAGAAAGGTTAATGAA
>NW_021420219.1:0-384 GCF_001605985.2 Dendrobium catenatum | reverse complement strand
TTTTGAATTTTTCGATCCATGGCTAATCTTACTATTGAAGAAGGTTATTCAATCACCAGACCACCTTTATTTGAAAATATGTCATTTGATTTTTGGAAAACTAGCATGTTTATTTTTTTGCAATCAATTGATTTTAGCATGTGGCATGTGATTTTAACTGGTTATTCTTCACCATCATGAATTGTTAATAGAGTTAAAATTGATATTCCTTTTAGTCAATGGAACAGGGAAGAACAACTTAATGCTCAATTAAATGCAAAGTCTTTAAATTACTTTTTCTGTGCTTTAAATTCTGATGATTTTATGTTAGTGTCAACGTGCACTACCGGTAAGGAAGTTTGGGATAGATTGCACACCATATACAAAGGCAATAGTGAAATCAAG
>NW_021420218.1:0-204 GCF_001605985.2 Dendrobium catenatum | reverse complement strand
ATTTAATAGAAAAAAAAAATTACTTTTTTTAATTCGTTAAATTGTTTGATTATTTGTTGCCTCTGGGCGTACAACTGACTGACTAGATTTGAATTATTGTTATAAGGCAAGGCTGTCTATTATTATTAATAATGCAAAAGTGATCATAAAGAGCCCGAGCCACGTCTGATG
Source organism: Dendrobium catenatum (assembly GCF_001605985.2). Lineage (NCBI taxonomy): Eukaryota > Viridiplantae > Streptophyta > Magnoliopsida > Asparagales > Orchidaceae > Dendrobium > Dendrobium catenatum. The sequence continues at coordinate 33 of NW_021420218.1, read as the reverse complement.
TGACAAATAAATAAGAGAAATATATTTATGTAG
>NW_021420217.1:0-255 GCF_001605985.2 Dendrobium catenatum | reverse complement strand
CATGAAATCTAATCATGACCACCGACTATTGTTGGACTTTCATCCGTCTACTGATTGTCATCAAATCCCCAACCATTGTCAGACCTTTATTGAATATTCTTTGATATTTCATCAATGCCAAGCGTACTTATTTTCATTTATATTATGAAAATATTGAACAGAGCAACAAAATAGAGTTGGAGATTAATATATGAATAATATTTAATCATTTGAATTGAGAAATAAATATTTGATAATATATATAATAAAGCAATC
>NW_021420216.1:0-244 GCF_001605985.2 Dendrobium catenatum | reverse complement strand
AATTATTTTATCTTTTTATTAAAAATAATATAATTAAAATTTTATAATATCATTTTTATTTATAAAATTTTATTCAGGTGCAATAAAACTAGTTTAAAATAAATGTAACGTAAAATAAATACTTTAAGTTATTTAGTTGATGGTAAAGTGAATGCAATGAATTATTTTTTTATTTAGTTTGGTTTATATAGAATAAAATAAAATTAATATATTGTTAGCTCCATTCTCTCTTTCATTGATAGTC
>NW_021420215.1:0-308 GCF_001605985.2 Dendrobium catenatum | reverse complement strand
CGACACTAGCCAACCAAGAGGGATATTTCTCCTCTCCAATAAAGTCTGCATCGATCAGTTTCTTAACTTCAGTTATCACTTGTTGTTCAATTTCTAAACGCATGCGTCGTGGGGCTTGTTTGACAGGGATTATATCAGGTTGAATTTCAAGTTTGTGAACTGCTATTTCTGGAGATAATCCGGGCATTTCGTCATAACTCCAAGCGAAGCAATCCTTAAACTCTGAAAGTAACTTGAATAAGTTATTTGACTCATCCTCGTTCAATAAGGTACTTATGAACATCGGACGTGGATTTTCTTCATTACCA
>NW_021420214.1:0-612 GCF_001605985.2 Dendrobium catenatum | reverse complement strand
GTCTCCAGCTAGGAAGTAGTCTTCGTTGAAGCAGCTTTAGGGTTGCATTGCAACCACTTGCAATCCTATATTTACGTTGAATCATACAGCTTAAAAAAGGTATGCATTATCAACATCTAGTTAGGCAAGGCGGAACCGTTCTATCTGGTGAAGATGGACAAAATAGAATTGTGAAATACATAATCTTAGAAATGAAAGCGAAAAAAGAATTTATTTTCTTAGAATTTGGGCAACTGCATGCATTTATTGAAGATGGGCAAAATAGTTAAAATACTCATTCTTCTAAGAGAAAAATAGATTTTTGGGTAGGCAAATACTCATCTTGAGCACTTTTTTTTTTTCATGACAAAAGATAAAGAAATGCATATTTCTCCAAAAATTTTAGATGTAAATATTTTCCCTAACTAGAGCACAAGAACTATCAAAAAAATTCAACAGAAAATTACAAAAAATTTAAATATATACTTCTCTCTCTTAAACTTTAATTGATCTAAGTAAAAAAAAAAAATGCTATAAATCATCTAACTTAAACTACACTAAAAATTAAAAGATCCCTTACCTCAAGAGTCCAAACAATGGCGAGAAGCGGAGATTGGCGGCGAAGGGCTCGAT
>NW_021420213.1:0-291 GCF_001605985.2 Dendrobium catenatum | reverse complement strand
GAAGATTGCTCTAAAAGAAGCATCATTGTAGTAGACCGACTCCTCATATTCTTCATCAGGATGCACTAGATTGTATTTTTTTCTAAAATAAATATAATCAAGTGACCCAATGAAATATTCATTTTTCTTTTCTAATCAGCATGCCCAATTTCGAAAAGCCCATAAAGATGATCTAAGATAAGTTGGGCTTCATCAATTGGACTATTATTCATAATCAAAAAAGTCACAACCGAAAGGAGTGGAGTAATGTTGATCCTACCACCAGCTTTTGGAATAATAGAAGATCTAAGA
>NW_021420212.1:0-258 GCF_001605985.2 Dendrobium catenatum | reverse complement strand
TAAGGGCTGCAAAAATTCTCCTGGCTTCTGGTGCTCAACTTTAACCATCTGACATGAAATACATCTGGATACTGTATCTACTACACTTCTCTTCATTCCTGGCCACCAAAACACCTCCTTCAAATCCTGATACATCTTATTACTGCTTGGGTGAATGGTGTAACTGGAGTAATGAGCTTCTTGAAGGACTTCTTTCCTCAAATCATCCACAGCTGGAATACACAATCTGCCCTTATATCTAAGCAATCCCTCACCATC
>NW_021420211.1:0-204 GCF_001605985.2 Dendrobium catenatum | reverse complement strand
GAAAATAAATTTTTTAAAAAATTTTGATTACTATAAATATATATATTTTTTCTTAAAGAATAGATAATAGATAATTCTCACATATTAGTAGATCTAATTATAAAATATAATTTTCACCATAAATACTTCTGAAAATCAGCATGAAAATAGTGGCCAAACAGAAGTATGATTGCGATCTGAAAAATAAAACGATAATAAAACTAT
>NW_021420210.1:0-272 GCF_001605985.2 Dendrobium catenatum | reverse complement strand
AAAGATTTAAAAAGAGAGAATAGCTTGCTTTTGAGTGAGCCCATTTTATGCCTCTTGTCAATTTGAGTGGCGCTTTGCGCATCTTTTTTATTTTCGATACACTTTTGTGTATATTTTTCAATTTTGGCGTCTTTGCGCTTCTTTTGTTGGCATCATTGGCCAATTTTTTTATTATTATTTTTGCAAGCTATATTCTCTTTTATAACCTCTTAAAAAAATCTTTGTTGTGAATATTTCTTCTTAGATATTAGAGAATAGGAGCTCTCTCTCTA
>NW_021420209.1:0-233 GCF_001605985.2 Dendrobium catenatum | reverse complement strand
TAAGCACAATAATGCTCATAAAATTAGAAAAATATTATCATAATTAAAACATAATAATATCTATATTATGAAAAAAAAGTTCTGTAATTTTGATTTATAATAATTCCTGAAATAATTTTTTTACTGTTATAACTCAAAATATATCTTTTAAAATTTCGAAGGGTTATTACAATACCTTTCTCTCCTCTTCAAGATATTTTTCTGCATTAAGAGCATTCTTCTCTGCTACAAGT
>NW_021420208.1:0-902 GCF_001605985.2 Dendrobium catenatum | reverse complement strand
TGTTAATATTTCTTAAGTTTTTATGTAGATGGCTTCAAGTGATGACCATTAGAGAGGATTGATAAAGAATATATTTGATAGGTGCACCAAGAGGGTAACTGTTGGTCCAAAAGGTCCACCTATACGTACTGAGGGCAACTCTTCATTTCAGCTTGCTACTCAGAGTCAGCCTAGCCCACCTTTATGTACTCTTATAGGTAGTAGCCCATAGTTTTACTCACCAGACCAATACTTTCCTTCACTAGACATCACACAAAGTACTCCTTTCTACCCTTACTGCCTAGCCCTTCCTTATCATGGTCGCCCTCCTATATATCGATATATGCTATATATCTCGCCATATTATCCCCTACTACCACCTCAGCCCACTACAGGTGGACCTTCCACCCCAGCTGCAGAAAAGCATGTGACGAAGGGTCACATGTTGATTGAAAATGATGGTGACATGTATGTATTAATTTTGTTTTAGACATGCAAATAAAATTGAATACATATTTTTGACAGCTAACATATTTATTTCAGGTTTCATCCATCAAAACAACCAACGCATAAAATATGGGATATAATATGAAGCAGGTATGATACACCTTATATTTCTTGGAAGAAAGCCCCGAAAGTAGTATGGGAATGTGGTTTAGAGATTTTAAGAATAGTTATTATAAAAATATGTTATGTATTATATCTTATTTACATAAGCTAACAAAAATATATATTCTTTATTATATATTTTTAAATGCAGAAATTTTGTTTTTGCTGCCTCAACATAATTATAAAATCAAAAAGAATTTTGAGAAGTGTGGCTCAACTCGCATGCGAGACATATTTAAAGATATTAAAAAGTCAGGTGAGCAACCATTCTTGATTTGTGAGAGTGTATGGGCTTAGTTTAATAGTTCCTGGGC
>NW_021420207.1:0-279 GCF_001605985.2 Dendrobium catenatum | reverse complement strand
ATGTCCTGGACGATTGATATTGGTCAGCATCTATTCCGGGCGATGTTCAGGACAATTCCACTTGAATTTAAACTAACCAGCCTGGATGATATTGCATAGACCTGGATGATATTGCATCGGCCTGGACATTGTAACCAAGTTTCTTTTGATCGTCCCAAATAATCCCGGGCTGATTGAGCTTAATTTATACTGATCATCGAGGACGATATTCCTATTGGCCTGGACAATAAAGTCAACAAGTTGCATTAATGAGCTCGTTTTGAGATCTTCTATCTAAGC
>NW_021420206.1:0-359 GCF_001605985.2 Dendrobium catenatum | reverse complement strand
ATGTTTATGTTGTAGAATGTTGGCCATTAAAAGACAAGCATAATATTAAGTTAAGTGCTACAGAGATGAGGATGCTCAGGTGAATGAGTGGCTTTACTTTTAAAGACAATATATGAAATGAGTGTATACGTGAAAAGGTTGGAGTAACTCCAGCGGAAGTAAAATTAGAGAGAGTCGCCTTAAATATCAACCTCTTGATGATCCGATTAGGAGAGTATATGTATTATATTTTGCTTATGTTAAGAAAGATAGAGGTAGACCAAAAAAGACTTGGTTAGAAAATATTATAACTAATATTTTTTATTAGATTTAAATGATAATTTGACTTTTAACATAACACAATGAAGAGAAAGGATTCA
>NW_021420205.1:0-804 GCF_001605985.2 Dendrobium catenatum | reverse complement strand
GGAACACAAATCCTTTCACAAGCAGAGAGCCTTGAATTGCTTTTACCTTCCTCGATGTGGCGGAGTTGCCAGTCCTTTGACACCAAAGAGATCTTCTTCTTCCCAAAACAGCCCTTAAGATAAATCTTGAATATAATGGTATTAAAATGTAAGATTGTCGAATAAATCTTATAAAACCCCCTTCACACTCCCTTGAAACTCACAAGGATCTTCTCCCTCTAAAGCTCCACCTTTTCCTCTATCCTTTTCAAGGCTCTCTCTTCATTTTTTCTTACGAAGAATAGTGACGTAATGTATGTCAAAGACACTTACCAAGTGTTTTGAGAAAGCTTAAATAGAGGGCTTAAAAAAAATCCTAAAAATTTAATTTTAACGGCACTGATCATTTAGTATGATCTAGGATCGTCCTGTACGATTAGTTCAAAATAGCCCTTTCAGCTAGTACGAACAATATTGCACTGTACGATCAGTTCAAGTGTTTGTACTGTTGCAAATCTAGTCCTAAGTACAGTGATTTTGGTAATAACAAATATTATTATTTCTTTGCTACTACTATTCTTACATATCTATTTTGTTTGTCATGCTCACTAATTTTTTAGGTCCACAAGTTTACTTACACCGCCAATCAACTCATAATCGAGTAGATAATGGTTGAGTCTATATTTAATTTAAATTTTAATGTTCTTTTTACCTTTTTTGTCAAGTCATATATCTAGTGGACCCCAAGATAAATAATCTTGCACACACACACTCATGGGAAGTGATTTGGTGAGTTAGAGAAATTTTTGATCTTTGACCTTATAG
>NW_021420204.1:0-232 GCF_001605985.2 Dendrobium catenatum | reverse complement strand
GTCAAAGTTCATGAAATTAGATAAGTCATGGCAACTTCCATATCTTGCACCAAACATCCTCTTGAATATTCAATAATAATAAAAACAAGCAAGAAGAAATTTCGTATCTAACGTTTAGAGAAGAGAAAGGAATAAGAGGCCAACCTCGTGATCAAACTTACAGAAACTTGCTAACGGATGATACTTAAGACAAACCTTTGGATGCCAACTAATTCATGTAATCATTAGAGAA
>NW_021420203.1:0-283 GCF_001605985.2 Dendrobium catenatum | reverse complement strand
CTATTTGAGGATACAAAAATTCTCCAACAAGCATTACCAGCACCGCGATGTCAAAAGGTAAGCTTGGTAGTACTAGATTCTTTATTTTTAAATGCCATAACACTACAACATTATAGTTGTAACTTGTACTGGACACATTCTCTCACTGAAAAGATGTGATTGTTCACTAAATAACAAATCCACATTAGCGAGCACCGCGACGGTGCAAAAGCATCAATGATGAGGTGCTAGTTCATTTCAAGGGCGCCACAGTGTTATTCTTTGAAGCATCGTAGTGCCATAT
>NW_021420202.1:0-264 GCF_001605985.2 Dendrobium catenatum | reverse complement strand
CACCCTTCTCCCATCCACCATTAATTCCATCGTGAGTACTCCCCAACTGTCCTTGGTTTCCCCCAAGGTTTGCAACCACTTCATCCTCAGGATGACATCAATGCTTCCTAACTCTAGTGGGAGAAAGTCCTCCTTTACTTGAATCCCCTGGATAGTCAACACCACACCCTTACAGTTTCCCTGACCTTTCTCCACCTTCCCTGTACCCATCATCACTCCATAACAATCGGTGTCCACCAATTTCACTCCCAATCGGTTGACGAC
>NW_021420201.1:0-204 GCF_001605985.2 Dendrobium catenatum | reverse complement strand
TTAAAATTGTTACCCTCTTGGTCACTATCCGAATCTAGAGTGAGATCAAACTTTGGAGGAAGATTAGATTTTTTGTAGTCAAAAGCAATTTTGTTACCCCTCCTTTTTGATTCTTCATCAGAACTTGTTTCAAGTTTGATGTACATTGGGGGATTTCTCTTTTCAATGGAAGGGCGACCTCGCCCGCGTGCTCTTTGGGCCATC
>NW_021420200.1:0-4996 GCF_001605985.2 Dendrobium catenatum | reverse complement strand
TTTTGACTCAACCATGAGAATGGGTTGAGTCCCATTAATCAAAAACTTTTCACCTTCATCCACATGTAACCTATAAAATCCAATAAATGTCTTCAAGACATGTCATCAACATGATGTAGTAAACAGCAATTTCATTCATTCTTGTTACTTTAGCTTTAACATTAAGGATCAAATGAACATTACGTAAGAGTCTTTAGCTTACAGCAAGCTTGAATAAAAAAAAACAAGCAATCTGAAGCTGAAATTTTCAAATCCATCCTTTTCCAAGACCCAAATGTCAATCCCAAGTTGGATCGACACACATCTATATTTTTTAAAAAAGTTTACAACAAAAAAAATGAAGTGTGTACATAAGAAAAGCCAATAAGAATTACCGGAGAAAAAAATTACACAAAAAATATTAGAGATAACATGAAAGTCTATTATATTAATCCCTAGAAAATCTCCAAAATAACTCATTCGAATCTCCTTAATTGTAGCATCATAAAAAGAGGGGAGTGATGACAATATTTTTTTCATCCAAGCCACATCTAGTAAATCAAATTTGAAACCAACTACATGAGATATATTGAGAAACTGATGGCTAAAAAATAGATCCAAAGCAAAAGACAAAATGGAAGTAATAGAACCATCTAGAGTCAAAAAAAGTGAATGAGCACAATGTCAAATGTAAAAGAAAGAGCAAAAATCCATTTAAGGAAAGCATCTAGAGAAGGCAACATGGCAGCACTAGGTGCAGGAGGGAGAGAGAATGACAGTCATAATTAAGCATCAGTGTAGAAGTGAAACTCGACACAATGATGCGTTGATAGAATAAAGGGGAGGAGCTACATCATGCAATATAGAGGATATGTGGGTCAAGCGCACAAGCATGTAAACGCGCGCATGTAGACCGAAGATTTTTGGAGCAGTGGCCAAGTGAAAGTTTATGCACCTAGCATCATTTATTAGTTTTAGGCTTTAAGATAAAGAGGTAAAATATGAAAAATAAAGTTAAGTATTATCTTAAAATTAGATGAGGCCATTTAAATGTTATGACCCAACCCAGAGACTCAAATTAACGAGGTGGGAACAAAAAGTCGGACTATTAATACATTTCTTTCAAATACATAAACAATTTAACAACAAATATTCCATATAAAACTGAAGAGCCGCTAATAATTCACATATTTGAACATGTACATAAACCAAATTTTTATTTATTTTTGTTCGATCGCCTTCTTCTGTAAATTTATTCCTCTCTTTCAGACATTTATATTTATTAGAAGATTTACCTAAAAATTTAGTTTAACAACTTGAGTTTACATAGTAAACTCGGTGGATAATCACAACTTTTAGCATAGTGTGGACACCAGAAATTCGGCCCCGGCCACCCCTAGTTCTTTTTGGGGAAGTTTAATGGATTAAATTCCGGGTTAAATTTTGGGAAGGCAGATTAGGTTTGTGGATAAGACACTACCTAGAGATTTCGCCCTCATTTTACGAGAACTTTAAGATCTGAGTTATGGTTTCCTATATACGCAAGCCCTTATAGTTAATTACCCCTCCCGATCATGAGAGAGAACTTTCGATTAAGGCTAGTTGATGATCAGATATGTAGAAATACGTGTTATATGGCATATAGTAGAAGCATGGGCTTAGGTGTGGAAAATTGGATATTTAAAATTAAAAATGCACCATCTTGTACTTAAAGCAGATGGTGGGGGCATGGATGATAGACCCGATCAAGATCCCACGGTTCCATCATCCCAGGTCATCGTGGTCCCTAGTCTACTTACTCAGAGGAGGTAGTCGACCCAACCTGACAGAAGATCCTTGTCAGCAGCCATGGATTGCTTCTTCTAAGGGTATCTTGTAAACTTGGGATGAATGTTTACTTAAGGGGAAAATTTTGAATCCTCCTTAGCTGATTGAGAGCTTTGTGCCCTATCGATTATATTATATTGATTCACATCTCAGGGAATTGATGTCATTGGGGAGCATACGGGCTCCGGCCATAACTGTAATTTAGTGGTGCCATTTGACAACAAATCACTTGGTTCAAAGGGCCCCGGTCATAACTGTTTATCTTGAGGTGCCATTTGGCGGCAAAACCACCGGTTAGAGTACTCGTGCCACATCCCCGCTGGCAGAAGAATATTTGAGAATGAATCCTAGTGATATTCTTGACCAAACATTAGCTCTTTATGGGCTGAAGTGAAATTTAAATTTGTCGACCTCGACAAACTGTTACAGAGGATGTATAGATTTTTGCTTTTAAGTGATTGGATAGTTTATTTCAATTTTAAATATTTTAAATTTTGATTTTTTTTTTAATTTTGGACTTTTTTGAAGGTTTTGGATTTTGAATTTGAATTTTAAATTTGGTGGGTATTAGGGTGAAATTTTGAAATAATGGAATTAACCCTTATGGTTGAGATTTTATGTCAACACAGCCATCATCAGTGTGTTAATAGGCAATTGTATTTTATTGATTGAACCTTGTCGACTCTATCTACTAGTCGACAGAAGATCGGGTCCATAGGCTTTATGTTTTTGTTAATGAATTTCTTTTGTCATAGATCTTAAAGGTCTTATATGAACATATAAAACAGATATTCTGGTCAACATCTTGACCGTATATTTATTTGATGGTTCGATCCGTGTCGACTACTATCTACCCATACAGAAGGATCGAGCTCGAACTTGAGTATATTTATTGACCCGCGAAGCATTCTTAGACATCACATATATACCCATAACACGATCACCAGGGCTCATGCGGGAAAATGATTGTATGAGCATTTATGTGTATTTGTGTATACATATATAGTGTGCATGTGTGGGGCATTTTAGGATATTTATAAACATCTTCTGTTCGCTTACATGGATGTTACGGATCCGGTGGCGTGGTGTAGCAACTTGTAGATTGAGCTCTTTGTTGCTTTGTACAAGTAGTCTGTCGTGCAATACTTGTTACTTTTTTATGGTAGTTTATTGTGCACTAATGAATCTCCTACTATACATTTTTAGATACTTGCATCCGTCGTAGTTCTTTCATATTTTCCAAAAAAATTAGCCCATAGGCATTTACATTTGCTATAGTCATCAAGGATTTTGTTTATAGATGACATTTTGTGTACACAGCGGGTCTCCAACAAGGGCCCGTGGGTACCTGCATTTGCTACATGTTGTACATCTTCACTTACAATAGAACAATGTATTAAATTGACGTTGAATAATGATGAGTTGCAAGGGTTGTTATATCTTCTTGCAAGATTGATATGGATGCTTCTATCATTGACATGTGTTTTGTGGTGCCTGCTGAGATATTCATGTGCATCTACTGGCAACTAGATCACATATCCTTGTTAACTATCATCGATAATTGTTTGCATTTCAACTAGCAATGATCACCTTTGATACCTACTAGACGTCTTACATTATTGCTTGTAAGCGATTTCAGTGTGTTTGTTGTATATTGGTCTTCTTTTCTTGTCGACAATGAGCTGTATTTATTTCATATCCAGTGTTTATACTTGCAAACATATCAGTGCGTTTGTTGGAAACTTGATTACTATTAACTATATGAACACCATGTATTTATTGCAAGTTTCTTATGAGCAGGTAGCCATACTCTCCACAAGTTTGATCAGTTGTTATTTATAGGTGAGCTATATCGAAGATCACAAGTTCCTCACTATCCCTTGATGACAACTTGTGCTTCGCATAGTGAATATGCTTGTTGATGTTTGCTTTCAATTGACTGAACATTGTGAATTGATTAATTTTCACCATTCATTATGATCGATGCTTGCAAACATTTGCATGATCTGTGTCTATGATATACATATACACTGCTTGTTGCCTGTTAGTTTCCTTTGTGTTGCACTTGTGGATAGTGGATCTGCTACGACAGCCCATAAGAACTTGCATCTATTGCAAATTGATCACCTTTTGACTTACAAGGGATTTGTATATTCTCCCTCCACCAAATAGTCGTTGATTGTGAGGATATATCTGCAATCACTGTATTTTATTCATCATGGCTTTCAGGAATTTAATGTGCTTGTTTAACACTAAATTGTTATTAATTGTAGGAGTATCCCTACAGTCATTGCATGTTGCATTAAGTGTGTTGAAAAGAGATTTCACTGTTTGCAAGGAATTTTATTGTTTGTAGGAGAGGACTTGCATGTGTCATGATTCTTCTAACAATGTTTGTGGAAAATTCGTCGCATTCATTGTACATTCATCTCATAGTCTCCATATTTCATTCATGAATACATCGCTATGTTGATTACAACCATCACACTCCCTTCCACAAACATGATTGTTGGCTATTGATGAATATCACTCATAGGTGATCCGCTGCGTGTACCATAAGTATTTGTTCATTGGCATTCATTGATCATTGATTTTTATCAATTGATAGGTTTAATTGCATGTTAATTATATTTGAAAAATTTTCAACCATGAGTCCCCTATTTGCTCACGGATGTTCATCTGGATGATCCGGATTCATCATTTAATGTTTGTATTTTTTCATGATGTTGCATTTGTTGATTTGATGTTTATTTGAATGTTCTTCATAAGTTCATTTAGCATATGTATTTTAATTAGCATTGTACAATTATTAATTGAAAGTCCAGTTCCTTGTGGTCCTTTTGAATTCAGGTCTTCTGCATTTATTAATTATAAGTTCAAGTGTAGTTCACTATTATCAAATCAAGTACCCTGTTGTCAGTTTGAATTTGGGTCCCCTGTTCAATTCAAATTCAAGTTCCCTATTCACTAGAAAATCTGGCAGCCTCCCGACGTCTCCCCTGTTTAGAGAAAATTACAGATTCGGGCCTTCCCACCACCCTTATAAAAGCGTGTATGGTAGGTGTTTGTAAACACCGCGACCGTAGTCTTCATTCCCACCAAATCAATAAAGGTGTGTATGGAGTCTTTGAGGGTACCTGTTTTAAAAGGCAGTTGGCATTCTCTAACTGGAGGGTACTTATAAGTAACC
>NW_021420199.1:0-258 GCF_001605985.2 Dendrobium catenatum | reverse complement strand
AAGACCTTCGCAGAACTAGAGGCCTTGTTCGTGAAAAAATTTGTCAGTGCAATAGAGAAGACTACTATCACTAATCTTGCTCTCGATAAAAGGAGAAAGGATGAATCAGTGACCAGATACATAACATGTTGGCGCAATCTCAGTATGAAGTGCGAGCAGCAATTAGAAGAATAACATGCAGTTCAACTACTGATGGAAAACATTGATGACAAAATACAACCTTTCTTGTGCATGGCTTCAATTACTACCTTCCAAGAT
>NW_021420198.1:0-282 GCF_001605985.2 Dendrobium catenatum | reverse complement strand
GCATTTTTTTAATTAAAAAATCTTAGTCTAAAAAAAAATTTGTACTCAAAATTTACTTTAAAAAGCACTAAAAAAATCGTCTTAAATTGGAATTTTTATTGGGTCAGATAACCTGATGTAGGGATACATCAGGTAATCAATAAAAAAATGCCACATGCACTTACTTTTTATTTATAGATGATGAATTTTTATAAACAGTGCATGTGGCGTTTTTTTATTGGCTACCTGATGTATCTCTACATCAGGTTACCTGACCCAATAAAAATTCCTCAAATTGGGGCT
>NW_021420197.1:0-235 GCF_001605985.2 Dendrobium catenatum | reverse complement strand
CCAGCTTCAGGAGGAAGCAAAAGGAGATAGGTTCTCTACCTTACTAGGGTGGCAAAAAGAGATTATTTGTAAAAGGCTTCTCCGCCTAGCTGTGGGGGCTAAAGGAGAGTCACGATTGTAGTGCAATACTCGGAGGGCGCCTCCGGGGAGTGGACGTAGGTCGAGTTGACCGAACCAGTATAAATTTCTGTGTTATTCTTTCTTGCTTCCGCACTTTAAATTTCCGTATTTATTT
>NW_021420196.1:0-523 GCF_001605985.2 Dendrobium catenatum | reverse complement strand
TTAACTTGTTACACCCAACCCACATCAAAACCTTCCCCAGAGAAAAACACCAATATAAACCTCAATTCATCCATTCTTCCTACCACTCAATGCTCACAAAATGATCACCAAAGCAAACAAAGGAAAAAAATCAACCTATTTACTACTTAACCAACACAACCATTATGACCCAAGCTCTTAAGGATCCAAAGTAATGTTAGGAAATATATAATAAATATCATGCACTAGCTTGAAAGCTATTCATACAAGTTGGGTCTATCTCATCTTACTCAAAATAGTATTAGTTGCAATTGAATTTTACTAAGTGTCATTGTAATGATTATATGAACAAATTCAAGGCTTTCTTCATTGCGAAAGGATTTCACTAATGGATAAGTTTTCCTATTGGTCTCTTTCATTATGATAGGCGGTTGCGTTCAAGCATAAAATTTATGTTATTAGATAAATTATGTCAGCAAATCAAACTACTACTTAATATAAATTGGTTGCAGAACTCTTCAGCTCGAGGGAGGTGACCTTACCC
>NW_021420195.1:0-360 GCF_001605985.2 Dendrobium catenatum | reverse complement strand
GACGATTAGTTTAAAACCGATTTTAATCATCCTGATAATCGCCCTGATTTGGTGCTGGCCGAAGTCAATCGTCCATGTCATCGTCCTGGCCGATCATAAGATCGTCCTGGACGATGTGATCATATCAATCAGCCATTAATGATTTCCAAATAATACCAAATCAATTTAGGTATGATTGAGGTAGATCGTCCTATATAATATAAATACCATCCTGGCTGATTTTTTAAAATAAAGAATACCTAAACTGATTATGGCGGCTGATTCTTTCTGAATTGAGAATATCATTCTGGCCGATACAAGTATCGTCCAGGCTGATGTGTTTCTGACGGCTGCCTTAATGAGGATGCCCTAATTAAGGTT
>NW_021420194.1:0-224 GCF_001605985.2 Dendrobium catenatum | reverse complement strand
ATTGTTAAAATCTATTAAATAAATTATAAATAAATATATCTTTAATAAAAAAATTCTAATAAAAGCAAACTCAATAAAATTAAAATTTACTTATTTAATGAAATTTTAAGACTTTCTCATAAATCATTTAAATAAAATATTTTAACTCTTAAACCAATGAAATGAGAGTTGAACCGGTCCAACCTCCCCATCCCACGATCTCCCTCTCTCTCTCTCTCTCTCTC
>NW_021420193.1:0-225 GCF_001605985.2 Dendrobium catenatum | reverse complement strand
CAAATCGACCAGGCCGATCGCAGGATCAGCCAGGGCGATGTACTGGATGATTGACATCGGCTAGAATCTATTCTGGGCAATATTCAGGATGATTTTACTCAAATTTAAACTAATCAGCCAGAATGATATGGTATCAGCCTGGACGATGTAACCAATTTTCTTCTGATCGTCCCAAATCGTCTGAGCTGGTTGAGCTTAATTTGTACTGATCGTACAGGATGATAG
>NW_021420192.1:0-934 GCF_001605985.2 Dendrobium catenatum | reverse complement strand
ATCGAGCTCCATTTTGCGCGCTTCTGCGAAGGTAACCGTTTTCTCATGTTTGGCGCGTTTCTACGGCAAATCCGATTGAGAAAAAAAAATCGCATATGTGAATAGTGCAACGCCAATATTAACGTCGCATTGTTCACCCTCCACCGATTAGCGCATTGAAAAATGGAGCAAACTAGCTACGTCTTCCAGTCATTTGGAGTTCGGCGGAAGAGGACCTTAATAAGTTAATTATATTGCTAATGATGCTTAAGTTAAAAATCTCCCTTTCCATTCATGTAAAATGTTGAGACAGTACTACTCTAAAGCTACCGTAAAGTGATGAAAAGTTGTACAGAAGCTTTCTCTCTCCACACTTATAAGTGGGCATCTAATAATTGAAAATTATTAGGTGATCGAGCAGATATTTCTGCAAAGCTTTCACATAGATGGAGCTAGTCTAAGGGCTACACCATGAAGCCTTTAATCTCTATGAACATTTTGCATGGAAAGAACTTTATTTGTTTTTCTAATATGATAAGCTGCCAAAAATTAGCTGAGGACTATTTGTCTGAATAACAAAAATGAATACTTTTTTCAGCTTTACCTATAAAATAAAAAAATCATTTACTTTTCAACAACAGAATACAAATTATACATAAAAAAAAAATCTTCCCAATAGTGATAAATAAAATAAAATACACAGAAATTATATATACATCAATATTTATTGAAAAGATCTTGGTGAGCCCAAGGAAAATCTAGCGGATCAGTTGAAAAATTAGCTGAGAAAGTATCTTCATGGACAAGGACATGCGAAGCCAAGCTAATCATGAGACTTAGCTCAAGTTCCAAGTCCAATACATGAAGACGAACACATATTGGAAAGAGAGAGAGAGAGAGAGAGAGAAGAACAAAGAGAAAGAGAAAGAAAGAGAGGGAGAGAGAGAGAGAGAGA
>NW_021420191.1:0-236 GCF_001605985.2 Dendrobium catenatum | reverse complement strand
TCATTTACCTTAGGAGTTGTCACTGACACAAAATACGAAGAATATGAAATAAACCCAGAAGGGCTTTGATGCCATGTAAAACTGTATGAAACATTATTCACTAGAAACAAATTTTAACTAGAAGTAAAATATTAGTAGAGTATAGAGATGAAAGAAGAAGATTGAAGCTTGTATTCATCTCAACTATAATCCTTCATTTTTCCTTGCCTTTAACAGTACATCTGTTTCTGTTTTTA
>NW_021420190.1:0-1212 GCF_001605985.2 Dendrobium catenatum | reverse complement strand
GATTATCTCGATCTCTTCCATACAGGTTAACGTCATCTGGAAAATGCTCTGACATATAACCTTGGATAGGTCTTACATCATTGGTGGATCCAATATTGGTTAATATCATCGAGCAAAGGCTATGAAAAACAACCTCGGATAGAGTATACATCCTTGGTTAACGACACCAGAATTCCGTCAATGGACTTCTACACAAAGTTAAATTTCTATATGTTGTTGAATTTCCTCCTGTCACTGAATTTTTTCCTTACAGGACTTTCGGCGGACTTCTACTCAACGTCGGACTTCTCCCTATCGTTAGACTTCTGCGTGCCGTCGGACTACTACCTGTCGACAGACTACTGGCCGTCGAGGGACTTTCGTCGGTCTTCTACTAGACGTCAGACTTCCCTTTGTCGTCGGACTTCTGCTCGTCAGCGGACTTCTACTCGACGTCAAACCTCTCCCTATCGTCGGACTTCTTCTCGTCAGCGAACTTCTACTCGTCGTAGGACTTCTGCTCGTCGACGAACTTTCATCGGAATTCTACATGACGCTACACTTCTACCCGACGTCGGACTTCTGCTCGTTAGTGGACTTCTACCCGATGTCGGACTTCTGCTCGTAAGCGGACTTCTACCCGACGTCGGACTTCTGCTCGTCAGTGGACTTCTACCCGACGTCGGACTTCTGCTCATCAGCGGACTTCTACTCGTCGTCAGAATTCTGCTCATCAGAGGACTTCTACTCGTCGTCAGACTTCTGCTCGTCGACGAACTTTCATCGATCTTCTACCTGACACAGTACTTCTACCCAACGCCATACATCTACTCAACGTTGAAGTACTAAACGTCGTCGGACTTCTACCCGTCGATGGACTTTGTCGGTCTTCTGTCTGATGTTGTACTTTAACCTACACCATACTTTTACTCGACGTCGAACTACAACCCGTCATCGATTTCTGCATATCAATAAGCTTTCATACACCTACATGACGCTGGACTTATACTCATTTCGGGACTATCATCGGTCTTCTGCTCGACGTCGAATTCCTGCATATCGACAAACATTCATCGGGCTTTTACATGTCGTTGAATGTCTACTCGTCGTCGTACTTCTCCAACCAACTAACATCAGAACTCCGCAATATCTTTCGAAGAATAGAGGGAGAAGGGAGAAATCTCCGGACTTCTTTTCCAAGAGAGGGGCCTCGGAAGACCGAGGGAAGGCCTC
>NW_021420189.1:0-296 GCF_001605985.2 Dendrobium catenatum | reverse complement strand
AGACTTTTAGCCACTGACCAAGTGCTGTCCACCCTGTCGACACTGCCCCAATTCCTAGAACGACTTTAAGCATCTGCGCAGCTGCTGTCCGCAGTTTCCTGCAGCTGTTAGGTGGCCGTTTGTCAGCCTTGAACCGCTGTTTAGGTGCTGTTTTGACCCGGGAACCCCACCAATTCACTTTAGCAACTTCCCACTCGTCGGTGCTTGCTGTCCTACACTTTCCGGCTGCTGTAACCTCGATTCCAGCAAACTTTTCGAGGGGATTAGTGGCTGTCCGTGACTTAGGAAGCCATCCT
>NW_021420188.1:0-550 GCF_001605985.2 Dendrobium catenatum | reverse complement strand
TTCATAATCAACACAACTTACGATGCGTCCCTTCGTATAGACTTTTTGACTTGACTGATTGTACAGACGAAAATTTTTCGTACAGACGATCAAAAAGTTAATTCATTTTAATGTCTGATGAAAACCATCCCCTACGATGAAACTACATCTATTTGTCTAGACGAACCAAAAATTCGTATAGACAAAATCCATATTTAAAACTGTCTTATCCACTCAACCGCTGCATTCAATTGTCTTGACGTTTGAGAAAAAAATTTTGTCCTGGATGATCGTCAGATCGTACAGACGATCTAATTAAAAAATACTCTCAAAACGGTTAAAATTTGTGCAAACCGTTCATTCTCACATCGTCCAGTACGAAACAAAATTCGTCCCAGATGATTTCCTCCAATTTTTGAATTTTGAATTTTAATTTAAGAAAATCAAACTAAACATTCAAAAACACCGACAACATAAAACAAAATCATAGACCCAAAAATAAATTCATTCAAAATACACAAAATTTCACAAAATCAAAAACAAAACAAAAAAACATAAATATCAATGTTGC
>NW_021420187.1:0-595 GCF_001605985.2 Dendrobium catenatum | reverse complement strand
ATTGGTGGCTAAGGGGTATAACCAAATAGAAGGGATATATTTTGAGGAGAAATTTACCCCTGTAGCTAGATTGGAAGCCATTAGAGTGCTATTAGCCTTTGCCTATTATAAAGGATTTATGCTTTATCAAATGGATGTCAAGAGAGCCTTTTTGAATGGGGAAATAAAAGAGGATGTGTTTGTAGAACAACCCCAAGGTTTTTTGAGTTCTCAATTTCCAAATCATATTTTTAAATTAAAAAAAAGACTCTGTATGGTTTAAAGCAGGCACCAAGAGCATAATATGAGAGGCTTAGCACATTTTTACTAGAAAGGGAGTTTGTTAAGGGGAGCGTAGACACCGCCTTTTTTCTTAGAAAAATTAGAGATGATTTGCTCATTGTTCAGATTTATATGGATGATATACTCTTTGGATCATCTAATAAAAAACTTTGTGATGAGTTCTCTAAGACAATGAGTAGTGAGTTTGTGATGAGTATGATGGGAGAGTTGTCCTACTTTTTGTGGTTTAGCATAAAACAATTGGATGATGGAACCTTTCTTAATCAAATAAAATACCTAAAGGACATTTTGAAGAAGTATGAGATGGATAAAT
>NW_021420186.1:0-291 GCF_001605985.2 Dendrobium catenatum | reverse complement strand
AACATTAGCATCACGCCGCAACTTATGCTCCATAACTCGCTTCCATAGTTTTAAAGTATGACACATTAACTTAATTCCTCTATAATTCGTAAAATCTTGTGCATCGCTTTTATTCTTAAAAATAAGAATTAACAGGCTCATCTTCATGCAGAGACAAAATTTTAAGATCTAAAATCATACTCTCAAAAATATTTTTGTTAATATTCTTTAAATGTCCCAATCTAATCCTAGAATATCGTTTTACTTTATTTTTTTGTCCCTTTATCTTAAAGTCCAAAACTAATAATCGAT
>NW_021420185.1:0-397 GCF_001605985.2 Dendrobium catenatum | reverse complement strand
AAGTTTAATTTTCTTATTTAACATTTAAAAACAAAAAATTAGAATTCCTATTTATGATTATTATTTTATTGAATAAATTTCTAATTCACGCCTTTCTTGACACATCTCATACATTTACCTTACAGAAAGATTCAAAAATTTCAGTCTCAAATTCTCCGCCATGATAGCTATGAATGGTTAAAATTTCACTACCTTGCTTCCTCTAAATCTAAGTGGAAGAAGTCTTAAACTCTTCGAATAATTCACTTTTATGAGATATGAATCTAACCCAAGTAAACCTTGAATAATCAATAATAATTACATGCCCAAAGACTTTCCCACCTAAGCTTGCAGTGCTGACACGTCCAAAGAGATCCATGTATATGAATTATAAGGGTTTGCTAGTGTTAATGTCTTT
>NW_021420184.1:0-209 GCF_001605985.2 Dendrobium catenatum | reverse complement strand
AAGGACTACCAATCCCCGCATCCCAAAATCTCATACTTCTTTATTTTAATAATGAGGCACATCCTGAAATTCTCATAATTTCTTTATTTTAAAAAAGTAGAGTATATCTTCATGCAAATTAAATATATGATGTGATTCAATAAGCTTTCACTGAGATACATAAATTCTTAATCTAAATGTAAATGTAAGAGTTGATGAAATTTATCTTG
>NW_021420183.1:0-270 GCF_001605985.2 Dendrobium catenatum | reverse complement strand
TCCACTCCCTTGGTCGTTGGCGGTACCCCCCCGCCTACGACGATGCCGTTTTGGTTTGAAACTCAAGCATTTCTCTCATCATTTCTTCTATGATGACAAACTTCTCATCATCTTCTCATAGATGGTTGAAAATTGCTTTTTTAAATCTGAAATATTTTCTACAAAATCAGATTTTAATTGTCCAATCTCCAATTCCAGCACTTTTACCTTTCTTTCCGCCATAGGTAGTTGGATATAGGCTCCAAACAACAAAAGAAACAACAATAAACA
>NW_021420182.1:0-784 GCF_001605985.2 Dendrobium catenatum | reverse complement strand
TTACTCCCTACTTTTGACATATTTTTAGGAAGGTATCAGGATCTAGTGGAGTGAGGAAGACCAAGTCTTTCAAGTTTAGTTTTATTTGTTTTGTATTTTTGTTTAATTCTTTTGTAACTAGGTGCTATAGAATGAACCCAATGATATTATATATGAATTTTGATGAATAAATATAGATATATTTTGATATTTTAATTTTTACTTATTTTTGTCAAATTTACTTATATTAATAGATTATTAAAATCTTTGGTTGATTGATTAATTAAGAGATGAAATAGGAAATTCTTTTAAATTTAGTTCTTGGGGCATCATAATTTGGTGTCAAAGTGAAGGATATTAATAGAATTGGATTATAACCAGATTCATAGGAATTAATTGAGATGGGTAAAAATGGGTAGTGTTAATATTTATTTTGCTTGCATTCGTTACATGCATATGTATGATTGAATTATAATTGGATAATAAAGAGAACAATATTGATTGCAATGAACCCATTTAAAGTATCAAATGAGCAGAATACAATAACCCTAGTGAGTTCTAATAGTATGATGCATTATGATAGTCTAATAGCTCAGCTAATAAGTGATGATCAGAGTAGAAAGGCTTGGAACAAGGAGTTTAAGGAAGATATGTATTTTTAGATATTTCACAAGATAAAGCCCTTACATTTAAGGAGCATTAAAACTACAGGTAGAAGAAGAATTGTTATTGAGTATAGAGAATTTTTTTGATAACATTTAGTGTCTAGAGAATAGGAAAGTATCACTGGCAGTATTCCTTTTTA
>NW_021420181.1:0-273 GCF_001605985.2 Dendrobium catenatum | reverse complement strand
AGAGGTATAGAGAAAGAAAGAGAGTGAGGGAGGCAATAGAGAGAGAGAGATGCAAAAGAGAGAGAAAGAGAGGGAGAGAGAGAGAGGAAGAGAGAGGCTAAAGAGAAAGAGAGAGAAAGAGGAATAGAGAAAGAAAGAGAGTGAGGGAGGTAATAGAGAGAGAGAGAGGGAGAGAGAGATAGAGAGATAGAGAGAGAGAGAAAGAGAGTAAGAGAGAGGCAAAAGAGAAAGAGAGAGAGAAAGAGGTAATAGAGAAAGAAAGAGAGTGAGAGA
>NW_021420180.1:0-251 GCF_001605985.2 Dendrobium catenatum | reverse complement strand
AACCAATAAACCCAAGAAACAAGACATTAATAAGATGTAATTTGTCATTCTTTAAACTTAAAGCCAGGTTAAGTTAGAAGGGCGAAGTATTTTGAATGTACAAGAGAAATCAAATGAAATAAAACTTTAAATAGAGCGTGCAACCAAAAGAAGCATCTTAAGAAATAAAACTGCAGAAATATATGAGTTCAAAAAAAAAAAAAGTAAGAGTTCCGTAGGTCAAAATTATTAATAAGAAATATCTATCAGTT
>NW_021420179.1:0-274 GCF_001605985.2 Dendrobium catenatum | reverse complement strand
GTCTGCACAACTACATTGATCATAATTTCTTCTTGAACTTCTTTTGTTTTTGACTAGAGCATGAAAATGCATTTAGAAGAACCTAGGACCAGATTACAATTATATGCTCATATCCTTTGACATTCTATTTTTGCTGCAACACCATTTGTTTTACATTGTTGTGTGATTCCATTTTTTATTTTTTATTTTTTATTTTTTTGTTGTGTGATTCCATATGATATTGTTGGACCGGTCCCTAGTGGACCGGTCCAGCCGGACCCTTCTAAGGGGGAGA
>NW_021420178.1:0-877 GCF_001605985.2 Dendrobium catenatum | reverse complement strand
GCTGTTTTTCACAACGAGAATAATTAAGTTGCTTTTCTCAAAATCGACTTTATAAATGATGCAAGTGTCATAAACAGACCCTTGGTTTCATCAATGTTAGAACCACACAAGATAATTTTTTTTTTCTTTATCAGTTTTTAAATAAACAAGAGAACAATTTCAATACGTTGCCAAAAATTATCTTGGTTGGGCATGAATCTCAAGATATATTTGAATTAAAAATTTTTAAAATTAAATTCAAGACCATATGAACTCCGATTTAAGCAAACTTATAGTCAAACTAAACATTTCAAGTTGAACTCAACAAATGGTTTAATATGAGCTTGGAAATATCCAAATCAAATATGCCACTTGATCCAAAAAAATTATAGACAAGCCCCGACTCTCTAAATAAGAAGGGAGCTTGGGCTTAGCTAACGTTTCAAGATAGCTCTAAGACTTCAAGAATTCTATAGCTCCACCCTAGTAGCACCGCTAACAAACTATTATCGACCGATTGCTAGCGAGCTTTCTCCTGTCAGCCATTGCCAGCAGACCTCTGCTTGGCCAAAGTCGAGCCTTTGCCCAATCAATGTCACTAGAATTTTATCTATAACCATCACCATTGGACCTTTGTCCTAAACCCCAAAATCCTAAACCCTAAGCCCTAAGCCCTAAGCTCTAAACCCTAAGCCCTAAACCTTAAATAACCCAAAATAACTTTATATGAAAAATAAGAAAATTTTGGGTTGAGCGTTGTGGCATTGTATTGGTAAGTGCAAGGCATTGAGAGCGTTGTTGTGTCAGAAAATACAGTCACGACGTTGAAGGTTCTATTTTATAGTAACTTTGGGACTAACCTTTAGCTCATTAGCGGTGGGGTTTGGGCGTCGTGACG
>NW_021420177.1:0-212 GCF_001605985.2 Dendrobium catenatum | reverse complement strand
ATTTTCTCGTTAAATCTTGATGTTCATTTCTATTTTTTTTTTCTTTTTCGTTACTCGACTTTCTTCCCAACATTTTGATCCCTTTTAGAGATTGGCACTCCCTATCATTAGCAACAATAATAGAAATTATCTAGCATCTTGCATACTGATTAAAAAACTAATGGAGGACAATTCGAACACGTGTATAAAATAATAGACAATAATGCAATGAT
>NW_021420176.1:0-304 GCF_001605985.2 Dendrobium catenatum | reverse complement strand
ATATTTTAGTAATTAATAATAAATAATTGATTTAAAATAACTAATATTTAATAATTAATATAAAAATAAAAATACATAATAATTTTAATCAAAAATATTTTTAAATTAAAGATAATAAAATCTTGATCGATTTGACATGTTAAATGGAAGAGTGAGGAGGAATTGCATAGTGGTGGAGGCAAAGAGGTTCATAACCTCATAGTTCAATGTGTGTCATTCAACATTCTGTAGGGGATGATTTGAGCTTCCTTATATCTATAGTACGCAACTTCATCCTCAGCAGATTAAAAATGTTTGTCGATAG
>NW_021420175.1:0-252 GCF_001605985.2 Dendrobium catenatum | reverse complement strand
AAATCTGGCTTTATGGCCCTGAAGGTCGACATGGAGAAAGTCTACGACTGTGTGGCTTGGGAAACTCTGGAGAAGGTTATGCGCTGTATGGGCTTTAGTGACAAGTTCACCCAGTGGATCACTCAGTGCATTGTTAGGCCTAAATTCAATATTTTGATCAATGGGCAGAGGACGGATTGGATCATGGCTGAAAGTGGTTTCCGCCAGGGCTGTCCGTTATCACCCTACTTATTTATTCTCTGTTCTGAGCTT
>NW_021420174.1:0-207 GCF_001605985.2 Dendrobium catenatum | reverse complement strand
AATTAAATTGTTAGTGAATATAGTTAAATTTGAAAGACAAATACTATTAACTTATTCGTGACAAATACAATGCTTCATGTTGGAGATCTAACGAACCCAAGAGATATACTTGATACATCATCATGAAATAATCTTGATCGGGCACGAATCTAGAGACAAAAATCAACCCGGGAACTTCAAAAATTAAATTCAGGAGCATCTGAACTC
>NW_021420173.1:0-405 GCF_001605985.2 Dendrobium catenatum | reverse complement strand
GGTGATGGTACTAAAAAATGTTATAGTCATCAAGTGATGTGGGTCAAAAGGATCGTTGATAGGCAACAGAGGTTGAAAGGGTCATAGTTGGGCGATAGTGGCCCGAGGATTGTAGTTAGGCGATGGAGGTCGATGGTGTCACGCCCAAAAATTTAAAGAATTATACCTTTTATCATTTAAAAATAATAACAAGAACTATATAATTTCTTTCAATAATATAAAATATCAACGAAATTAAATCTATTGATCAAATATACATCTATATTCATTATTCTAAAAGTCATATATAACAGCCATGAGTTATAAAAATATAATAAACTATCTTCCCACTCATGACTATAAAAAAAATAACTAAGAAAATAAAAATAAAAATATAAAATAATAGTAAAAAATGGGAAATCTTGT
>NW_021420172.1:0-3867 GCF_001605985.2 Dendrobium catenatum | reverse complement strand
ACGCTGAAATAGTCGATTATCTGCTATTCCCGCAACCACTTCTATCCTTCCTCCATTCTAGTTATTGAAATGTGACAAAAATGAATCATTTCGGTTTCCTCTCCCTATAGGAAAAAACCACACACTCCTTCCTCGGTCTTCTCCACACACGACAGACTCCCACTCGCAAGTCTCCGCTTTGATGACTCTCCCTTCCCGAACGGAAGACCTGTAGCTGCATCTTCTAACCTTATACAGCTGCTATTTTTCGACCCCAATGAACTTTCAACGTTGGAACCAAATAGCCATAATAGAACCATCTTCTTCCACTTCCCTTATCTGATTCTTTTCCCTACTAGAACCCCTAACCCGATGTTTCCTCAGCCCTACCTATAACTTCTGTAGTCATTGTAGACCAGAGTCGAACTTATGTTAAGGTATTAGAGTTGACTTATGTTAAGAAAGGTAGAGGTAGACCTAAAAAGACTTGATTAAAAAATATTAGAAATGATCTTTTTTTATTATATTTAAATGAGAATTTAACTTTTAACCATACACAATGGCGAAAAAGGATTCATGTAGTCGACCCAATGTAGTGGGACAAAGGCTTATTGTTGTTGTTGTTGTTGTTGCTATTATGTGCGTTTGTGAGGAAAAAAAAAAAGAGATTAAAAAAAATCCAAAGAGAAAAAAATGAAAAAAAGGGAATAAAAAAAAGATATTTTTTTTATTTTTGCATTTTTGTCACCTTCACACAGTTGTCATCGCTCAGGCATGACTTATTAAGAGAGTTGTTATTTGCATGTTTTACATTCTTGCAACTTGTATAGTTTTGATGATTTCAAATATTATTGTTTTATGTGTTGATATCTCTTAACACTTTTTAGAAGATTTATTTTTTCTCTTATGTGAACTAACACTTTCAGGAAAATCAAACTCCAGACTACTGAAAACTTCAAATCAAATTCAGCATTAGATATTTTGTAAATTGAAGCTTATACTTTTCTTTGAATTAAGTTGAGAGGGAGTGATTGTAATTGAGTTAATAAACACACACACACACTTGAGGAGATCTTTAAAAATTTATACGGATCGTATGGGACGAACATGGTTTGTATGGGACGAACATAGTTTGTATGGAACGATCAAGTCATTTATCTCCTCGGAAGAGCAATGGAACGAATAGGAAGCGACAAAAATTTTTCTAAGTCTTGATCGTCCAAGATGAATTTTTATTCATCCCAGGATGAAATCTCCTCAGGAAAATTTTCATTCATACGAAATTTATATTCGTGCCAGGTTGAAATGCTCTCTTGAAAATTTTCGTCCACACGAACACGAATTCATCCCAGGACAAAATGTCCTTTGTATAAATTTCTTCCAGACGAACTCGTATTCGTCCCAGGACAAAACGAACCGACTCTTAAAAATTTGGTGACTTTTTGCAGATTTTGGAACTGACCTATGGTATAATCGTTCGTACCAGACGAATCTCATTCGTACTGGATGATTAACGTGTACGAAGTTAGTTCGTACGAATATACATTGGGTTCATTTCCAACTGAATTAAGTAATATCATCCGGGATGATCCACGATCGTCCGGGATGATCCACTGCTGACAGACTTGAATTTTACCAGTTTTTGGATGAATTTTTAGGTCTTTCCTATATAAAATCTAATATAAGCCGCCACTTTATCTTTTTGCCTACTGATCTTCGTACCAATTGAAAGGAGAGTCAAGGAGAGAGTATGAGAGAGTGTTTGAAGGAGAATTCTTACTACTGGAATTTGAAGGTTTCACTTGGTACCCAATGGTAAGAGTCTCTACTTTTGGTTTTTGATTACTTCACTCTTTTCTCTCTTCCTTCTAGATTTCTTGTGAAGAAAATCTGTCAAGGTGATCCGGTTCTCTGCCGACACTTGGAGAGTGTGAACAGCCGAAGGGTTCTTTGCCCACACTAGAAGAGTGTGAACAGCTGAAGGGTTCTCTGCCCACACAAGGAGAATGTGAAAGGATGAAGTGTTCTCTGCCTACACTGGAAGAGTGTGAAAGGATGAACAATTCTCTGCCAACACTGGGAAGAGTATAAAAGAATGACGATTCTCTACCGCACTGGGTAGTGGTGGAAGAGAGTTTTGTAAATGATTCTCCGCCTTGTTGTGGGTGCAAAAGGAGAGTCACTAGTGTTATTAATGTAATACTCGGATGGTGCCTCAGGGGAGTGGATATAGGTTGTGTTTGACTAAACTACTATAAATCTCGTATCTTTTATTTTTCCGCTGCTTTTATTTTTGTTTTACTATTTCTAACTTGTGGTTAAAAAACTTTTTCTATAAAATTCACTAAAGTTAAATTCTCGATTTTAAATTTTAAAAGAGGGTAAAATTTTTAAATACCAATTCACCCCCCTCTTGGTTAGCAGCTAGGACATAAGCTTAGGTTTAACAACCTAATTTATAGTGAATAAGTTTCAACAAGTGGTATCAGATATTTGTTTCAAAATCATAAGTTTAGACTACTTTTTTATTAACATAGATGGCTACATTTGGAAATCGAAATACACCTGAGGGTTACTCTATAACTAGACCTCCATTGTTCGACAATATTCCTTTTGATTTTTGGAAAACACGTGCAGTGGTAGCAACTAACAGGGAAGAAACAGAGAACTAACAAGAACAATGAAACAGTAAACACTATAAAGTGGATATATTAGTATATCAGCAAAAACTATCTTCCTGAAGCTTCAACCCGTCTCATATACGAAGGGGAAGCATAACTAAAAGAGTGCTAACCAAATGAAAAAGTGTGAGTGTCCTCTAGTACCATATTTAGTAGTATAAGTAGTGGGAATATGCAGTAAACAGTAAAAGGGATAAAGCTCTAGGTGTGATACTCCTGCAGCATAACTTGAGAGAAAGGTTCCACATCAGTTCTCCTCCGCTACAGAAGGATTCGTATCCGATGAATCAATTTCAACAACTGCCGAATCAGCTGGATGGTAAGGGCTGATGTCCGCGACATTAAAGGTGGAAGACGTTAGGACGTCGGGCAGAAGTTCCACTACATAAGCATTGTCGCTGATTTTGTGCTTGATAGCAACTTGACCAATCTTCCTTGGCGCGAGCTTCGAGTAGGTGCCGGCTGGAAATCTTTCTCTTCGTAAGCGCACCATGACCATTTCACCTGGTTAGAAAGTCTTGTAGCGGCGATGTGCATCAGCCTTTTGCTTGTAGAAGTCATTTGAAGCTTGTATGGTGTTGCGGACACTGTCCAGCATTGTCTTGAAATCCTTTGCTAGCTTGGTGGCCGTCGGGTTTTGTCACTTAGGTAGAACGGCAATGTCTACAACATGGTTAGGAGGTTTAGTGTAGACAATATTAAATGGGCACATACCAGTGGATCTATTGGGCATGGAATTGTATGCGAATTTAGCCTGACTCAAGATGTCATCCCACTTCTTCGGATTATCCTGTACCAAGCATCGCAACATATTACCAAGCGTGCGATTCACCACCTCGGTTTGGCCATCCGTTTGGGGGTGATAGGCTGAGCTAAGTTTGAGTTCTGTTTGTTGTTGCTTCCAAAGCTCTCTCCAAAAATGACTGATGAACTTGACGTCGCAGTCGGAGGTGATGCTTCTTGGGAGACCATGAAGGCGAACAATCTCCCTGAAAAATAATCGAGCAATGCCAAGTGCATCTGACGACTTCTTGCAAGCTATGAAATGAGCCATCTTGGAGAACCTGTCAACCACCACCATGATCGAATCGACACCCCTCCTAGTTCTTGGCAATCCGAGGACAAAATCCATACTAAGATCTTCCCATATTGAACTCGGAACAGGAAACAGGCTGTATAAGCCGGTATTTTGGCTATGGCCTTTGTA
>NW_021420171.1:0-562 GCF_001605985.2 Dendrobium catenatum | reverse complement strand
CTTTATTTTGGACCTTTTTATTCTATTTTCTTCAAATAACTCCTCTTAATTTTTTTTTTTATGATAAATAAATTCAAATCCAACGGTCAAATCCAAAAGCAGGAAACTGGTTCAGATTACCATTAAGCTAACACGCGAGTGACAATAACAAATTTCCTATGCCAAGTCGGTTTGCTTCCTTGTTTCCTAATATAGATTCTTTCCTAATATGAAAAAGTTAAGAAAACTATTCAAAGAAACTCTGCGCCTATAAATAAACCTCTCTCACTTATCACTAACTTGTGAAAAATATATATTATTTTAAGAGATAAAGATATGAACTATTAAAACTTTATGAACTATTAAAAAATTCCATTTTAATCCTTTATTTTTTTTAAATATAGACTAAATGATCTTATGATCATATGAAAGAACTAATTTGATTCAACTTAAAAGAGTCTAATTAGCTTCGAAGGAAATTTATAATTTTGATTAGTAGTTTTTTTTTTTTACGGTGATTAATAATCTGAATGACCTGATAACCTGTTGCGATTATAATAATTTTGTTATAAAATGACAACCC
>NW_021420170.1:0-273 GCF_001605985.2 Dendrobium catenatum | reverse complement strand
TGACACAAAATTAAAATACAAACAAACACAATAATTTACTTCATTTTAAATTAAAGAACAATATTTTTGTTTTTCAAAAATTTTTTTTTAACAAAATAAAAAAAATAAAAAATACAAGACAATAACACAAGTCAAATGACACAAAATCAAAATACAAACAAATACAATAATTTCTTCCCCTTTTTGACAACAACAAAAAATGAAGAAGAAATAGACAAGAAATGTAAGTAATTATTTGAAATCCATTTGAAAATTTAATCTAAAGAGTGATTT
>NW_021420169.1:0-303 GCF_001605985.2 Dendrobium catenatum | reverse complement strand
ATAAAGCAAGATTGGTGGCTAAGGGGTATAACCAAATTGAAGGGATAGACTTTGAGGAGAATTTTGCCCCTGTAGCTAGATTGGAAGCCATTAGAGTGCTATTAGCCTTTGTCTGTTATAAAGGATATAAGTTTTTTCAAATGGATGTCAAGAGTGCCTTTTTAAATGGGGAAATAAAAGAAGATGTGTTTGTAGAACAACCCCCAGGTTTTGAGAGTTTCCAATTTCCAAATAATATTTTTTAATTAAAAAAGGCTTTATATGGGTTAAAGCAGGCACCAAGATCTTGGTATGAGAGGCTTA
>NW_021420168.1:0-259 GCF_001605985.2 Dendrobium catenatum | reverse complement strand
TTAAAATCATCCTATGCTGATCTTGAAAAAGAATTTAGGAATTTTAAGGATGAATCAGAGAGCAAAACATATAGAATCATCTATACAAATCGAATCTTGGAAGATATGAATTCATTCTATATACTGACAATAAGAGCTCTGGAGGATAATAGGAAACCCCCTAAACTTGAAGATTTTACAATTCCTAAATATTAACCTAAATTCATGAAATCTCTTAGAAGGCAATCAAATGGAAGAAAACTTAGGAATATTTTTCCTA
>NW_021420167.1:0-3124 GCF_001605985.2 Dendrobium catenatum | reverse complement strand
TAACTTAGGTTTAACAACCTATTCACTAGACTCAACACATTTTAACATGTTGGATCTAACCGAAATTTTCAGGGCCAATCCACACTTTGTTCGGGTATTCTTTAGTGATATCAATCTCGACCAAAACCCGCGCTAAGGAAGGCCGGGAACCCAAGGAAGTGGCATTGTCTACCTTAAACGGGTGACCAAAAATTGAACCTAACGCATGAAGGATCCGTAGGGTGAATAGATGAGGGCAAAGATTAGAGAAGGAAATCCAAGACGGAATAACAGGACGTTCAACACCAATATCCAATGAAGGTGACCATTTAGTTAGTTTCATATAACAATTATACACAATGCATGAATAATGACTAAAAACACTGCTATAATCTAAATCATTCAAAAGCTTAATCAAGACATGAGAAGAATCGAGCAGAGTAATAGAGAAATCGCCATTAAGTTGAAAAAAAAAATTCGAATGGAGTCCAAACTAGGCCACTAGGACGGAAAAAAACCTATTAGCAAAAACTGGAAAGGAGCAGCAAGCGCTAGGATCTCAACCTCAGAGATCCATAAAGAGGTAAAACCTCGAAACGAAGAAGCCTTAAGCTCCAAAAAACACACATCAGAAGGAGAACCAGACAACGCTTCAACAAAAGAGCGCGAGTAGTTGGAACCAGAGAAAAAATTGGGATCCAAAAGGCGCTTCGGCGCCATACTCCACACAAAAGCCCAAGTAAACCAAGCCAAAATAACAAAATAGTTGGTTAGAGGAACTTCCCTGCATTTGTAGAGGCGGAGAACACCAAAACCACGCCAGAGAAACAGCTAGGGCGTATTTTTGGATCTTATTTAAAAAATTCTCTCTTTTGAGTCCTTACTAGTTGTGTGAGTAGGGTTTCAGTGTCACCAATTAATAAAATTTCATTCAACATTCTCTTAAGTGTAGTGAGCATAGGTTAACACAAAAAAATTAAAAGCCAAGCATTAAGAGAAGGGAGCAACCCAACAAACTGATAATTGTGAAGCAATGCAAGAAAACCTATCATTACCGTCAGATTTTTCAGCATAAATAGTTACGTTGGAACAATCGGCATTCTCACCAGTGGAATATGCGCTGATATATTAATGGTGAAATTTTCATCGTTAAAACACCTGCGCTTATTCCGCTGGGTTTGCAGCAGTATTTTAAAGGTTTCCAGCATAAGTTCTGTCGGTAATAACTGACATAATTATTAGTGAATATTGTGCCGACTTACTGAAACTCATCAAAAAGTTACCGACGGATGATACGTAGGTATTATCACCAACGAAAAATCCGCCAAAAAAATTTGATGGTAAAAGCCTTATTTCGACCCCTCCATCGTCTGACTTCTCATTTCCATCCCTTTGGATGTCTATGCTCACATATGAGGGATGCCATAAATGTGAACAAAACCTCACTGATTTTTGCCGCACCGTAATTCACCGTCGGTTGACTCTACTCACTGCATCGTTCACCCTTAGTTGCTCTACTCGCCGCATTAGGTAAGGGAAGGTTGTTGCCTCTAGTAAGAGAAGGTATCATCTCCATGACTTTGAGTATGGATCTTCTCACTAGACATTTGCAAGAGAAGGAATTTTGGTGTATGCCTTTTGGTTTTGTTATGAATGTTCTCACTATACATTATCAAGAGAATGAACCATAGTGTATGATTTTGCTTTTGTTATGGTTGTTTGTTGACCTCACTTTTGTATGAGGTCACTATGACCTTTCCTTATACTCTAGACCCTAGGACCCCTTAGACCCTAGGTTCCTTTTAGACTCTAAATCCTAGGATCATTCTAGTCTCCAGACCCTATGATCAATTTAGATCTTCCTTCAATCTAGTCCAAAATCTAAGGTTAAGGGTTTAGGTCCTGAAAGTCTTTCCTGGTGTTTTTTTAAACACTTCAAAACTCAGCCACCTGACCTCTGATTCAGAGTCTATTAATTGCATATTGATAAGACATATCTCTAGGGTTAGTCCTCCAAGTTTGAGCAAAATCTGACCCTTCTAACCCCAAAAACTAAATCAATTTCCAAAGG
The DNA here is from genome assembly GCF_001605985.2 of Dendrobium catenatum. Lineage (NCBI taxonomy): Eukaryota > Viridiplantae > Streptophyta > Magnoliopsida > Asparagales > Orchidaceae > Dendrobium > Dendrobium catenatum. The sequence continues at coordinate 1,074 of NW_021420167.1, read as the reverse complement.
CTATAAAACCTTTAAATATTTTTGACCTATGCCACTAGACCTATCACGTAGTGAAATTTGATCTTAGAGCTCCCTCCAAACCCTTTGATCATATCCATTCCTTTGATATTGATATGTTAAGCATTATTTTACATTTTTCTGGACTCACTTTGACCTAGAATTGTCCTATCACCTAGTGAAAATTTTAGTTTTTTTTAGTCGTGACACTAATGTATTTGATTCATTTATGTTTACAAACAACATCATTTGAATCTCATAAACAAGCTCGATAAGAAGCTCGATTCGTGTTTGATTTAGAACTCGTGAATAAGCTCTACAAATATCTTTATGTAGATTAATCATATATTCATTTTAAATAGACAATTGCTTTTATTATAAATTTAATTTTATTTTATTTTATACTTTCAATAGAATTAATTTGTTCATGAACAAGAGACATTTCACATTTGTCAATGTTTGCTAGATTGTTTGTTTAAGATGTTCATGAATAAATAGAGGATGAATCATAGATCATTTGTTCGTGAATGAGCTCATTTGGTAGATCAAAAATACTAATTATGTATAGATTCATGATATTGATCATTTGATAGCTCAAGAATACTCATTAGATTTATTCATGAACGTGCTTGTTCAATAGTGTAAAAAAATTCAATAAATATGTTTACGAACATAGCTCGTTAAGACTTGTTTGTTTAAAGCTCGATAGACACTAAACGAACCAAACATGAACCGAGCATGAATCAAATATGAACACCATTAATTTGGACGAACCAAACATGAACACAAATAATAAAGCTCGAATAAAACACAAACTGAACTTGAACAAGCTAGCTAATAATAAACGAACACAAACATGAACACTCACAAACTCGGTTTGGTTCAGTTTGTTTGCAGCCCTAACTATAACGTGTCACCTTGTCTCTTAGGAGTGGTGTAAATTAACCTTACTATGTCTACAACACTTTAACTTGAAAAGTTTGCTTTAAGATGAATTTTATACTTTGAAAATATATTGTAAATCCTAAAATAAAAATGAGTTTCCAAAGTCATGAAATTGGAATAAAAAGTTGTAAA
>NW_021420166.1:0-260 GCF_001605985.2 Dendrobium catenatum | reverse complement strand
GGCGAGAAGACGCCATCGAAGCCAAAAAAAGAAAAACACAAGTAAACTGACGGAGAAACAACCAGACGCACAAAACCCAGGCGGACGAGCGGAGGCGCCGCCAGAGGGATTTTAGGGCGAAGCCCTAAAACCCAGAGCGGAGACGCATGAAACCCAGAGCGGAGATGATATAACTAATGATTAGGAACACTCTACTTAAGTGCCAAAACTATCTATCTTGCACAACACTATAATTTATATAAAAAATATGCCAATAGCAC
>NW_021420165.1:0-214 GCF_001605985.2 Dendrobium catenatum | reverse complement strand
GCAGATCTCAACCGGAGGGGTTTCCAAATATTTTCAAATGTCTCCCAAATACAAAGTTCATTTCAAATAATTCAAAGCTCCACCCAAATATCCACGAAAAATCCGAAGCTCCACCAAAAACCCAAAAACTCCATAAAAATCTCAAAAAACCCAAATTCCCAAAAATATTCAAAAGTCAAAAAATATTTAAAAATGAAATCAAACCATCAATCGC
>NW_021420164.1:0-217 GCF_001605985.2 Dendrobium catenatum | reverse complement strand
AAGAAAAACGTCTCCCTTCCGAGGTAATTATTTCTCCAGACAATAACTGTACTGTTAATATTTTATCCGACCTGAATTCGATCCGAAAATTTTGTGTTCGGGTTAGAGATTTCAGCCTGTTTGTAAAATCGGGTCGGGTTTTGGTTGACCCAAAACCCCCATATCAACCCGATTTGGGCTGTTTTTAATTGATTTAGTATGATTTTAAAATATTATT
>NW_021420163.1:0-978 GCF_001605985.2 Dendrobium catenatum | reverse complement strand
TAGAAAAATGTACTAAATTAGATAAGCTATTCCTAAGGTCCTCTTTAACTAAGATGCACCGCATCAATTATCTTCATTTGCTTATTTTTGTTGGCTTCATTTATGTTGCTTTCAATTGTAAGAGATAGAGTCATTAGCTCGTAAGTTTTATTTCAAAGATTGTACGTTTAGAAAGATGATAATTCTTTAAGAACTTATAATTTTTAAAATTATTAACACGTATGCCTCTTCGTTGGATCATTATTGTCGGACCACCGATACTGGAACCACAATCGAACGATCAATGCCAGAGCATTGTCATCCCGACTATTGTTGTCAAATCGGCACAATCTAAACTACATCGATGAATCATCACCATTATTAAACCATTGCCGAGCCACCATCACTGTATTATCGCTCCATTGTCGTCGGACAAAACAAATCCTTAGAAGTTTTCGGTAACCTTAGAAAGCTTCTTCTCAATTACTTGGCCGCCGTCTCCTATTATCTTGTCCAGGACTCTAATTCCCCTGTTCACAAACCCAAAAGGAAAAATAAAATCCTCAGCTCTCTCTCTCTCGCTCGCGCGCGCGCGGGGGCGAGCTTGCAGCATCACCATTACGAATATTCAAGTATGAAGATGGAGAAATCCTCCTCCTTCAGCAAAGGCTCCACACAGTTTCTCCTCTCTGCTCCAGTTGATGGTGCTACTGTACTCGGAACTGTACTAGTGCTCCAGTTGAAATCAGAGAACTGTTACAATAACAACGAAGAAAATGTGCGAGCTTGTGGACTGCGATTCTGTTCCCGAGCTTCTAAAGCACAACGAGTTCATCGTGAACTACTGCCGTTCTGAATGGCCACTCAAGCAGGGCAAATTATTGGGTCAGGTGACCGGACGCGAAAAATAAGTTCGGACATCCAATAAAAATTTGTCGTGTCACTGCGCTTTACCTGCGCTTTACTTGCGCTTTACCTGCGCTTAATTAAAAATAATAT
>NW_021420162.1:0-1906 GCF_001605985.2 Dendrobium catenatum | reverse complement strand
TATTTTTTTATTTATTTATTTATTTATTTTTTTTTTCTAAAGAAAAAAGGAACTCTAAAAAACCTAAAGCTCTGATACTAAATTGGTGCAACCTAGGAATCCTAATCTAAGTAAGAGAACACTAGGTATGTAAAATAAAAAAAATATCAAACTAGAATTGCAAATAAAAGACATTCCTTTCAATATGAAAAATACAAACACTAAACAGAAAACAACAAAGCTTTCAACATCTAAAAGAAATCACTTACAAATTATATTAGAGCAAGATATGTCACAACTTAAGACTTATATTAATTTAAGAGAAGAAATATACATGTGGGGAAGGAACCGTGGAGAGAAGAAGATGTAGAAAATTGAGACGAAGTTGTAGAGGGAAAGGGGAGAGAAGGCTAGCTCGCACACTAGAAAAACCTGCAGGTTTGTAAACCAAAAATCATTCCATTCTCTTTTCAAAATTGTATCATTTATAGGGGAATAACAGCTAACTAATCACATTAATGAGCCATACCAAACATCCAATAGGAGCCAACACAAAACTTAATAAATGACATGAGGAAGGGGAACGGCTAATTGAGAGAGAAAGAATTTTAAAAGTATCATATTGTACGAACATGATCGTACAGAACAATCCATTTAAATTTGAGCTCCTAGCTGCCAATCATATTGAGGAAATTTAAAAGAAATAAATTTTGTACTATTCGTATGATACGACCTAGTTTGTATGTATGAACTTCAAAACTTTTGCGTAAATTAATCCCGAAAATTAAATAATCGAATCTATAATTGATGGTGATTTGTGATCATACAGTATGAAGGGTACTTTGTACGGTTGTTTGAACTATTTGTACATGACGACATAGTATCATAAGGTACAAACCAAGAAGATACCATGAAAATAATTAATCATTTGGTTTCATCATGTACGAACATAAGATTCAATTGAACTAATTTAATTGTATGAATAATATTATATAGGACAATCATACCTAATTATTTGAACTAATCGTACTGTGCATCCCTCACCGTATAGTACTGTCATGGCTGATTGAACTAATCGACTATATGATATTCATATTGTATAGTATATGATCAATGATTGTTGAATTGAATATTTAGGATTTTTTGGTCCTTCTTTTAATACTCTTAATTCGTTTAAGAGGATATTTTGCCACTTTTTTTGAGGGGGAGCTTCTATGAGAATGGTTTGAAGAGGAAGCATTGCTTTGGGAGAGAGAGATGTGAGGTCTTGTGGGGGAATTCTTATAGGAACGAGAGCGTATGAGAGGGTTTATACACATGGTTGCTCGGTAATCTTACACCTTCCTCCAAGGTCTTTCATTACTTGAGGAAAACTCTGGAGGTGTCTCTTAGCGGGAAGGATCCGGCTTCTCTGCTACATCAAGGAGGTGAAAGGGATTCATCCACTCTGCCGTGTTGAGGAGGTGAAAGGGATTCAGCTATTCTACAACACCGAGGATGTGTAAGGGATTTAGCTTTTCCGTCACACCAAGGAGGTGGAAGTGATTTGTAAGGGCTTCTCCGCCTTGTTATAGGGGTAAAAGGAGAGTCACTAAATTTTTAGCGCACTTCTCATAGTGGAGGACTCCAGGGAGTAGATGTAAATTAAGATTGACCGAATCACTATAAATCTCTTGTGTGTTCATTCTTAGTTCTTTGCTTTTATTTTTTTACACTTATCTTTCTTGGATTTTGCTTATTGTAAATCTGCGATTTGTGAGCTTCGCTTGGCATTAGAAGTATATTTTGATTTTGCTCCAAAAGAAAATTAAAAAATAATAAAAAAATGATAAATTTTTTTCTTTGCAAGTTTCTTTTATAAAATTAAAATAAAATTTTTATTAGATTGATGTTGTCATATTATTTTTTCTCTTGCAATCTTTTAAAA
>NW_021420161.1:0-380 GCF_001605985.2 Dendrobium catenatum | reverse complement strand
CGAACTACGCGTGAAGCGTGCACAAGCCTGAGGAAGGTCATGCAGGGACTGGGGCGGGCAGACTGCTAGGTTCCCAACGATTGGTGTGGCAGACGAATTCAAATGGTGCGAGTGTCATTTGCGAGCAGGAGCACGAGAGCGCTGCTGGATAGCGAGTTTGTTCGTGTGAACGAAGGTGGGGCTGCGGTTTTGTGGCATGGGTGAAGTTCTTGCGGTCAAATTTGGACTGTAGACGGATGAGGCACGGCTCGGGTGTTGACGGATTACAGGAACACTGCGAAAATTCTTGATTAAAGATTTTTTTTAGATCTTTTGAGGTGAAGCATTAGCGGCTACACTTCATGTTAAATCTCAACCTTACGATCCCGAAGACATCCACG
>NW_021420160.1:0-476 GCF_001605985.2 Dendrobium catenatum | reverse complement strand
CTCACGTGTCAAGGCTAAAACAAAAGCGGCATACAATTGCCAAAAAACTATGAAAAGCAGGAAATCCTAGAAGCAATCAACTCATCACATTAAATATAAATTAATTAATAAATGTCCATAGGCAAATTTGCCTTGCTTATTTCAAACCAGAGTTTTGTAGAAAGTAAAGTGGTCGGGCACCACTGACAACAACCCGGATTCTAAGCCTAGTAATGACGCAAGTTATTTTGAGTGGGATACCCTCAATCTTCAAGTCTTTATTTTTTCTCTTCTTCAGACTCCTTTTCTTCAAACTCCTTGGGTTCTCTGCAACAAGCTACCCAAATGGACAAGAGGGCACTTCTCTTTAGAGGGGAAGGCCACTCTTTCCTCTTTGGATATAAGAGAAGTGTGATCCAAATTTGGATTTCCAAATGGAAAAGTAATAGTTCCCAAAAGGGCATCCTTTCCTCTTTGGAATACAAGCTTTGGACCTA
>NW_021420159.1:0-271 GCF_001605985.2 Dendrobium catenatum | reverse complement strand
TTCGAGTCCGTTTTTCGCCCCTAAAAGTCCAAATTCTACGTTTTTGGGGTCACCGGGACCATTTTTTGATGTCCCGGACTCAATTTCGGCATTTTCGGAGCCGTTCGGGGCTTCTACAAGCAAGATCAATCCTGGGTTACTCGGAAAAAATTCTCCGAAATTACTGACGCATATTTTCAGACTCCTGAAGCTTCGAAGTCCTAAAATAGGGGGGCAACTGATACATCATAACAACATTATCTTGATCGGGCACGAATCTCGAGGCAAAAGC
>NW_021420158.1:0-497 GCF_001605985.2 Dendrobium catenatum | reverse complement strand
TTTGAATCCCGCTCTGATACCACTTGAAAGTTCGTTCTGGATGTTAAACCCAATGAACTTAGTCCCAACCTAACCAAGAGGGGGGGTGAATTGGTATTTTAAAAACTCTTTTCACAAATAATAAAAATTGCATAAATCAAATCACACCACAGAAATAAATGCGAAATTAAAAAGTGCAAAAGCAAGAAAAAGAACATAGAAATTAATAGTGGTTCGGTCGACTCGACCTACGTCCACTCCTTGGAGGCACCCTCCAAGTATTGCACTAAAAAATGTGACTCTCATTTATCCCCCACGACTAGGCGGAGAAGCCCTCACAAGAACCTCCTTTTTGCCACCCCGGCAAGGCAGAGAACCTACCTCCTTTTGCTTCCTCCTAAAGCTGGCAGGGAACCTCAACCAAAAGCAAACTCCTTACCTCTACCGACCCTTCCACGGACGAGAAACTCCAGATGAAATACAGGCAGAGCGATCCTTGAAGCAACCCTTGTGAATCC
>NW_021420157.1:0-243 GCF_001605985.2 Dendrobium catenatum | reverse complement strand
TTAAATAATTTATAAAATAATTCATATTTTTATATCAAAATATAATAATTTTACTTTATATAACATGATAAAGAAAATTGATCAAATAAAGTTAAGTCATGCAACTATGATAATTTCTCAATAACGTTATGTGATTTTTACATACATAACACTTAAAACTATTAAAAATATATATATAACAACTAAACATTAATATTTACTTATCTACCACCTAAATTCTCCCTTTCCATCTATTCTACCATT
>NW_021420156.1:0-550 GCF_001605985.2 Dendrobium catenatum | reverse complement strand
AAAATAAATACCAAAATACATTGTCAGACTCATACTCTTAATCTACCCATTCTTGAGTCTTCCTGTCCTCCTGAGTAGCTTGTGATCTTCTTGAAATGTTAGTACCCACGGAAAATAGCAAACAAAATAATATTCAATAAATAGATAATTCAAACGACATTATTTGTCATCATCAAAATCTCAAACTCGGGGTCATGGGTTGCAACATAGCCACACCGGAGGATCGGGCCTTTACCCAAAATTGACGGTCTTGCGACTCTTTTAGGACAGCCTTCAGATGAAGACTGGAGCCCACACCGGAGGATCGAGCCTTTACCGAATATGGAGGGTCTTGCGACTCCTTCAGGACAGCCTTCAGATGAAGATCGGAGCCCACGTCAGAGGATCAAGCCTTTTCTGAAGATTGACGGCCTCCAAATTTTGCTAGCATGTTTCTTTTTCAATTTACAAGAGAAATTTTGGACCGGCACAAGAGAATTAGGTTTTGATCGCCACCAATGCTCGCTTTGATCGCCACTTATGCTCCCCGAGCTACCATTTCATAGGAATG
>NW_021420155.1:0-337 GCF_001605985.2 Dendrobium catenatum | reverse complement strand
TATATATATATATATATATAATAGAATTATTTGCAACAATGCATTTAAAATTATTTGTTGTATACCGTTATAACATTTTGACATCTTCTTAATTAACTTAATTATACATTATTTGCAACAATGCATTTAAAATAGATGTGGATATGTGCTTAAGTAATAGCTGGTCGCTATTATTATTATAATATTGTGATAATAATGTGCGTGTGTGAAACAAACAAATAAAGACTAGTTGACATGTTGGTTGGAGACTAATTCACCTGTACAGGATGGTGGGCCCTCGAGCTTTCCTTTAAATACTGTGATTTGGTGTTATTCTATACTAATTCACACGATACAC
>NW_021420154.1:0-243 GCF_001605985.2 Dendrobium catenatum | reverse complement strand
TTTCCAGAGAACATTTCATTCTGGTACGATTACTATTCGTCCTGGACGATCAGGATTTCAAAAAATTTTGTTCGACTCCTGTTCATTCCATTGCTCTTTACAGGAGATAACTGACTTGATCGTCCCGTACGATCAGTATAAATTTTTAAAGATCTCCTTATCTGTGTGTGTGTGTGTGTGTTTATTCACTCAATTACAATTAGTCCCTCTCAAACTTAATTCAAAGAAAAATACAAGCTTCAA
>NW_021420153.1:0-229 GCF_001605985.2 Dendrobium catenatum | reverse complement strand
TTTTTCAATATATGGCACTAGACAGTCATTAAGCCAAACATCGCCCATTTTGCTACGAAGTCGATGCTTAATGATCTTCATTGCAGAAAATGCTCTTTCCACCGTAGCAGTAGCAACTGGTAACGTCAGTGCAAAAACAATAAGTTTATAAACTAGTGGATACACAACATTGTTTTTATCCTTTACCATCTATTTTGCTAGAGCAGCAATGCTAGTTAAAGAAGTAAAC
>NW_021420152.1:0-364 GCF_001605985.2 Dendrobium catenatum | reverse complement strand
TCGAATGAAGGCTTAGGGCATCTCCAACAAAAAAATCCCTTTTTCCACTCCAAAATGCAGTAATTTATATCTAATCGACTCCATTTCTTCTCCTCTTTCGCCCGCTTCTTAATCTCGCTGCAAAGGTAATCAATCATCTTTCTTCTCATTCGTTCGCTTCGGCAAATCCGTGACACAAAAATTTGACGTCAGTGAACAGTGCTTTGCCTCAAACTGTTCACTCACCAAATTTTGACGTACAACTTAGCATTAGAACGAAGCAAATAATTAATGACACGCCACCTTATACAATTCGACTATAGATGATCTTACAATCAGTTGGAGATACCCTAACAAACTTACCAGCCAAATTTATGTTCTCTTC
>NW_021420151.1:0-256 GCF_001605985.2 Dendrobium catenatum | reverse complement strand
GCTACATTCTCTTTTATAACCTCTTAAAAAATCTTAGTTGTGAGTATATCTTCTTAGATATTAGAGAATAGGAGCTCTCTCTCTAACATAAGGAAGAATTACCACAAACAGAGTTAATAATCAAGGACAAGAGTAACGAGGGATCTTGATGTAACAAAAAAAACTTTAAACATTATAATTACAAGATAGATTTGTTTAAGCAAGCTTAAGAAAAGATCATAATTTTATAAATAATTTTTACTTTGAGATAGATTTT
>NW_021420150.1:0-1600 GCF_001605985.2 Dendrobium catenatum | reverse complement strand
ACAAATCATGTTTTAAGCCTTCAACCAATAATACATTGTCTATGAAACAATTCTTTAAATTTCCAATCAAACCTGTCCCAACCACTTTTCTTGTGGTGTTATCTCCAAGTGTAACCTTTCCTCCATTACTGGCTTCCAGCGTTATGAATTGAGCAGTATCTCCAATCATGTGATTTGAACATCCGTTGTCCAGGTACCATATGCTCTCACGAGGTCTTGTGTGAGAGCGTCCCTGCAAAATTATCAAACGTTAGACCTGGGAACCCAAACAAGTTTAGGTTCACCTTTTAGAAATTTATAATCAGATGCATGTATGATATGTCTAGATTTATGCAACTTAGGTTTTCACACCAAATTAATTTTTATCTTCAAAGTACAGGTGTGAGTTATATTTCCAAACAATCCATAATTATTACATTTTACTTTAGGAAATGGATTTCTAAGTCTTCTAACATTCATCTGTCTTTTTAGGGATTGCATAAATTTAGGATACATAATAGGATTAGTAAAATCTTCAAGTTTAGGTGATATCCTATTATCCTCGAGAGCTTTTATCATTAATTTGTAAAATGAATTCATATCTTCCAAAATTAAATTTTTATAACTGGTTCTATAAAGTTTGCTCTCAAATTCTTCCTTAGAATTCTTAAAATCTTTCTTGAGTTCTACATAGGATGATTTTAAATTCTCATGATTTTTATTCAAGTCATCAAACTCATCAAGTAATATAATGTGGTTGTTATCAATCAAAGCATGATCTTTCCTAAGGATTTCATATTTTTTTTTAAGTTCATCAAATTCTAGACTTAGACTAGCATGCATTTTCTTCATTTTTCTATATACATCATGCATGTGTTCAGAAACTTTAAATAATTCATCATAAGTTAAGTCAAATACCTCTTCTTGATCTGAGTGATCAATCTATTAAGCACAAATTAGTGACTTCCTTTCTTTTTTAGTCTCTGATGAATTTGAAGCTGAGTCCACCCAGAAAGCTTTTTGAAACTTCTTTCTGCCCTTCTTTATAGTAGGTTTCTCCTCTACCTTCTTCTTGCTATTATTGACTTTGAATTTATGACAATCTGTCTTTATATGTCCAGGTTTCTTGCATTCATAGCAAATAACATCATTTGAAATCTTGTTATTTCTATTGAATTTACCTTTATTCCATTGCTGGCGTTTCTTCTGCTTCCTCTTTAGAAAGCTTCAGAATTATCTAGTCATCAATGCGATGTCTTCTTCATCCTCATGTTATGAGTGTTCACTCTCAGAATCTTCCAAATTCAGTGTTATGTTCTTCTCCCTTCGCGGTTCACCTACATCAATCTTTTTTTAACTAACTCCTTACTCGTAAGCAATAAGCGAACCAAGAAGTTTGTCAATAGAATAAATGTTTAAATCTTTAAACTCTGTAATTGCAGTAATTTTAGTATCCTAAGCAGTAGGTAAATAATGAAGAATCTTATTAACCATTTCAGTATTTGTTAGTTCCCTACCAAGTGCATGCAAAGAGGTGACTATTTGTGTGAATCTTGTATACATGTTAGAAATGGATTCATTAGGTTTCATGCAAAACAATTCATAATCATGCAACAAGATA
>NW_021420149.1:0-945 GCF_001605985.2 Dendrobium catenatum | reverse complement strand
GCGTCACCTCAGGGAAATTCTTAGAATTCGTAGTGAGACACCACAGAATCGAGATCGACCCTGCTAAAATTGAAGTCATCTTAAATATGCCATCTTCTAAGAGCCTTACTCAGTTAAGGTCTCTACAAGGTAGATTGGCATATATAAGGAGGTTTATTTCTAATCTTTATGAGAGATGTCAACCCTTTTCTGTCCTTGCGAAAAAAAGATGCTAAATTTGTATGGGACGAGAAGTGCCAAAATGCTTTTGATGACATTAAACAATACCTTTCTAATCCGCCAGTCTTGGTAGCCCCAATTCCGGGAAAGCTGTTAATTCTCTACACCACTGCCTTAGATGAGTCTTTAGGCGCCCTGTAAGCTCAAGTCAACGACGAAGGGAAAGAGAATGCTCTCTATTACCTTAGTCGAAGACTTCTTCCTACTGAAATTTGATACCCGTCAATTGAGAAGCATTATCTTACTTTGGTTTTTGCAGCTCAGAAACTGAGGCACTACATGCTCTCCCACTCAATCAGCTTCATTTCAAGAGTTAATCCTTTGCAATATCTTATGACCCTACCTACGTTGTCAGGATGTTTAGCCCGTTGGTCTATGATATTACTGCAATTTGAGATTACTTTCACTCCCCTCCGTGCTGTTAAAGGATAAGCTGTTGCCGATTTTCTGGCAGCACACCCACTGCCGGCAGATTCTCCTCTAAACGATGATCTACCTGACGAACAAATCATGAGTTTGAGGGAATCTGGCGAGGCCGTCTGGGAATTGTATTTTGATGAGGCAGCATCCTCCCGTAGGAATGCGACCCAACAATCTGTAATTCCTGTAAAGGCTGGAGTCGGTCTAATTTTTACAACGCCGGAAAAAGGAATGATGCACTTTTCCTACCATTTATCGGAGCCCTGCATAAATAACAAAGCTGAATACGAAGCTCTGATAACCGGT
>NW_021420148.1:0-455 GCF_001605985.2 Dendrobium catenatum | reverse complement strand
TTTAATAATATCAAGTTATAAGCATCACTTAAATTTAGAATAATTATATTTTCTAATAAAATTAATTTTAATTTACAATTTAGGTTAAAGCCCTATTAAGATTAAAAAATAATGAATGTCATAAAGTCTAACACACATTTTTAAAATAATTAAACAACAAAGCATTGGAACAAATATTGATATCGATTGAAGATATTACAATTTAGTCCAAGATATCAATAAAAACACATCTAAAGATAAATGAAATACAACAATCTAAAAGAAAATAACAAACACATAAACTACATAAACACATATCAAACACAACAATCATTCAGATGGACCCTGATCTAGAGGAGGAGGAGGTGGTGCTGCACCAAAGAAGTTGAAGTAACTATTTATCATAAGCATGTTCAAATTTATGTCATTTATCTAATCATGCATAAATCCCATATCTTGATTGTACTGAATATCCT
>NW_021420147.1:0-325 GCF_001605985.2 Dendrobium catenatum | reverse complement strand
ACAATATAACTTATATTGATATCATGATGAAGAATATTACTATCCGCAGAAATGATATCAATACACTTATAATTTGAACTAAAAACATAAAACACAAATGCTAAAACATAACTAAAACACATCACACTAAAACTCATCAATCTCATCACAAGTACATAAACTAAAGAAGATCATAAGGAAGTACATGAATCACTCTGATGGGCCCTGATCTGGAGGAGGAGGTGGAGCACTGAAGAAATTAAAATAATTGCTTATCATAAGCATATTGGAACTTATATCATTTATCTACTCTCGCATATATCCCATGTCCTGATTGTACTGAGCA
>NW_021420146.1:0-207 GCF_001605985.2 Dendrobium catenatum | reverse complement strand
AGGGAGAGAAACCGTAGTTCAAAATTTGGCAAATTCAAAATGAATCAAGATATGTTTTCTTCCGATTAAGAAAAGATTGTGAAAATCATTTTGTTCAAGATCTTGGGGATTTAAAACTTATGTAAAATTCAAGTTTTTCATTTCGATTTCTTTTACATAATTTATGATGTGAGTTCTTGCAAAAGTTAGAGAACTCTTAATGCTTGT
>NW_021420145.1:0-263 GCF_001605985.2 Dendrobium catenatum | reverse complement strand
AATTAAAATAAAAATTTAAGATAACGTAGGACGATCACAGCCGTCGATCTTCATCTCCTCCTCGGATAGGCATGGATAGTTGGATGTTCGCATCATTCACCCAGGGTGGAAAGGAGCTCGACTCCGCCGAGTTCGCATCCCGGGAAACTATGCTCTGATAACAAACTGATGTATAACAAATATGGGGGAGGGGGTCTGTAAGACTCAACCAGATAACCAAGTGAGATGCTAAATGCTACTTATAATTCAAATTTATTGATTAA
>NW_021420144.1:0-297 GCF_001605985.2 Dendrobium catenatum | reverse complement strand
AGTTTGATGTTTTGTTGATAGTTTTACCCCTGTTGGAGTTTGATGTGATCTTAGGAATGGATTGGATGTCAAACCAATTCATTTCCATTGACTGTAATAAGAAGGTGGTGAAGATCAAGCTTCTTGGAGGAGAGAAACTTGTTTTCCAAGGCGATCGAGGTGTATCCTCGATGATTATTTCATCTATGAAAGCTTGCAGTTTAATTATGAAAGGGTACCCGAGCTTTCTAGCACATGTAAGGGACACTTCCAAGCAAGTGCCTGAACTGAAGGAGATTGCTGTAGTACGAGACTTTC
>NW_021420143.1:0-478 GCF_001605985.2 Dendrobium catenatum | reverse complement strand
TTAGATTCCTCGATATGAAGGATGCCATTCTTTAGAGATGTGTTAATGACATATTTGAGTGCTATGCTTGTTTACTATTAGAGGTGTTTTCACTAATCATTCAAATAAACATTATGTAAGATATGATTTTTCCAAAACAACACCAATTTGTTTTGAATATTCTAGCATTCAATAATATGTACCTATCTTTCAAAATTCATTATTAAATTTGAATAATTATAACTTAAAATAGCCAAAGAAAACTTAATTTTAACTATTTTTTTTTTACTTTTCAAACAACTTCTACTGATTTAAATCTTTGTAATTCAAATTTTTACCCTTCTAAGTAGATTGCTGTCCAACTCAATTATAAATCACATGCAATAATTAAAGTTGAATTGGTTAGTGATATATTTTTGTTTGATATTTTTTAAATATCATATATTCATTAAAATTTCTAACTCTAATTATTATTTCAAATTATATGATTATTAAAAAT
>NW_021420142.1:0-283 GCF_001605985.2 Dendrobium catenatum | reverse complement strand
AATTCATTATTTAATTAATTTAATTAATTAAAAAATATTTAAAATTTCAAAAAACTTCCAAACACTTGGGAATCTTTTCTTAGGTCATTCCTGACCTTTGGAGATGATTTCAAGGAGTTTGGGATTCATTTGGAGCAAAATCAAGAAAACCCTTCTAATTAAAGAATTAAATAAATTCTAAAAGTACATCAAACTTCAAAAAATCATAACTAACTCTAGAAAACTTCAAATTGACCAAACTCAATGGCATTCAACTCAAAATCAAGTCTAGTATTTATAAAAA
>NW_021420141.1:0-321 GCF_001605985.2 Dendrobium catenatum | reverse complement strand
ACAAACCTATGATGAATTGTTTGAAATTTGTGAAAAATCCACGCATCTTACAAAAACTTAAGAAGACACATGCTAGCTTAAAAGTGGAACTTGTAAATGTGCAGAAAGAGTATGAATTCATTCTTAAAGATCATTCAACGATTGATTCTAATCTCATGGCTCTTCTTGATGAATTTGATGAGTTGAACAAAAAGCATTCATAATTAATTGATGAACATAAAGCATTAAAAGTTTCACACACCTCACTTAATTTTGATCTTAAGAAATCTAAAGAGATTGAGAAGAATTTGAGGATTGAGAATGATGCATTAAAGAAAACTA
>NW_021420140.1:0-287 GCF_001605985.2 Dendrobium catenatum | reverse complement strand
CATGTTTGTTCGAGCTTTATTGCTTGTGTTCATGTTTGGTTCATTTAAAATAATGAGTGTTCATGTTCGGTTCATGTTCAGTTCATGTTCGTAGTTTAGTGCTTATCGAGCTTTAAACAAATAAACATGAATGAGCTATAAACGAGCTCTACTTTTAGATGTCCATTAACATGTTCTATTAAAATTGTTGGACTTGAAGATGACCCAACACTAATTTGGATATCATGAACTGTCAATCCTAACTGCTTTGGTGAATTTTCAGACATACCTTTAAAAGAGAAGTCAAC
>NW_021420139.1:0-242 GCF_001605985.2 Dendrobium catenatum | reverse complement strand
AAAAAAAGAACAAAAGCAAAAAATTTAAAAGAAAAAGAAGAGAGATTTTTTGTGCACATTTTCGTGGTTGCCGCCGTTGACTGTTATGCTAAGGTATAATGATTCTTCAAACACAAAAACTCCAAATCTCATTTTCGGCGCTCACGGCGCACTGGGGGACCACCTATGCACGAGTTCTTTTAGCATGGTGGGATGAATTCCAATGCGACGTTTGCGGCGAGGCGGGTAAGTCTTGTACACGT
>NW_021420138.1:0-270 GCF_001605985.2 Dendrobium catenatum | reverse complement strand
GTTGGAGGCAAAATGTCAAAGCCCGACTTAGAGTGAGATATCCTACACTCTCCTCTCTTTTAACATGTCTTAATTGAGTTGGCCACACTCACCCAAGGGAGAAATGGGTCGAGGAACCAATGAAGAGAAAGGTAGTCAAAACTACCGATACAATAAAATTTATACCGCTACTAAAGATGGAGAGTGAGATTTATCCCCAGCGGAGTCGCCAATTTTTGTTTTGATTGAAAAATATATATCTATAATTTTGATAAAAGAATTAATTTTCTT
>NW_021420137.1:0-200 GCF_001605985.2 Dendrobium catenatum | reverse complement strand
TGCTGCCATGACTAAGGATGACAATGCCGATGATGTTGAGTGAGGTGACACCACCTTTCTGCTAGGGCATTGGAGAGTAGGAAGTCTACCTGTTTTTGACTTAAGCAACATCGAGCTTATGGAAAGACAATGTATGCCACATGCTTATTGTTCAAGGTGTCCACCTATGGAGGGATGCCATCTTGATTTTGACTTCTCAC
>NW_021420136.1:0-269 GCF_001605985.2 Dendrobium catenatum | reverse complement strand
TATATATATATATAATAATAATAATAATAAAATACAAATTTTAGATTTGGTAAATTCAAAATAATGTTAAAATAGAAATCCTTCCATTTGATCTCTGTTAAGAAAGATCATATAATAGAGAGCCTATCCCATGGTTTCAAATGGACTGCTGTGATTGTACTGGACGGAAACTAACCAAAGGATCTAATTTGCATTTGATCAAAATTGCTAGATGGCTAAATGAGGTTCGTTGATCGAGCGATTAACGGTCTAGAAAATGTGCAGACCAT
>NW_021420135.1:0-447 GCF_001605985.2 Dendrobium catenatum | reverse complement strand
ACTTAGGCTTAACATCCTAATTACTAGACCCAACAATAGTAAGCCAGGAATAAAAAATCCAAAATCAGGTTTATCTTCAATGATAGTTTCATCCACCCAAAGTCCAACCAATTCAACATCCTGAAGCTAAGCAACAACGGAAAGAAAATTATTAATAAAAAACAAGAAAACGTGACAACATTAAGCATGTCACCAATATAAGACTTCACCATGATTTATATAAAACCCAAATTTGCCCAGTTATGTGCCAAATTTGGCTCAATTTAAAAAAAAAAACTCAAAAATTCCAACTTTCATGAAATTCATCAAATTTAATGGCATTATGTTATACTCAGCAAATGAAAAAAATTGACATATAGAACTATATGTAAGATTACGAAGGATATACACAAAATATGCAGCTTATAGATTATGAAGGATATACACCATGAACTATATGCGTTCACC
>NW_021420134.1:0-274 GCF_001605985.2 Dendrobium catenatum | reverse complement strand
CAAGCCTCAAGTTCATCAGTCCATGATGGATTGCATTCAAAAGGCATCGAACGTGGGTGGGTATGAATTGGTACAACGTCTGAAAAGTCGCCATGGATGGGCAAAGCCCGCCCATGAGAGTTGGTACCCGATGGGTACCCATCTAGGTCCCGTGCAGGGCTTTGGTATACTAGATAGATTTCTTTTTGAAGAAATTAAATAAGAAATTTCTTTTTCTTACCGATTCTAGCTAAAATTGGTTAATGCTAGGGCGTCCCCTGGAAGCGACGCGCTG
>NW_021420133.1:0-228 GCF_001605985.2 Dendrobium catenatum | reverse complement strand
TGCGGAGGGCGAATGGATTTTGCTTTAACTGCGTTGATGGATTTATTTCAATTTTAAATATTTTTGGGATTTTGGAGTTTTGAGATTTTTCTGGATTTTGAGAAGCTTTTGGGTATTTGGGTGGAATTTAAAAGTATTTGTGAACCCCTCCGGTTGAGATAACCAATCAATGCGGCCATCATCGGGGTGTACGGGGGTCATTTCTTTTTATGGATTGAACCTTGTCAA
>NW_021420132.1:0-220 GCF_001605985.2 Dendrobium catenatum | reverse complement strand
GTTTGCAGTTCCTCAACACTCATGCATTTGCTGATGTAGAGAACCTTAATGATCATAAAAAAATTAAGAGTCATTGCTGGAGAGTTAGTTAAAATACTTTCAGGATCTCCATTGGAAGCAAAGGTCTTTGGTGGTGTTCTAAATTCTAATTTGGATGAAAGCTGAGTGATGACAGTTCTAGAAAGCAACTTGTTGGCAAATTTTTTTTGTTGGTTTTGCA
>NW_021420131.1:0-357 GCF_001605985.2 Dendrobium catenatum | reverse complement strand
CAAAAGGATATGTGACACATAAAGTGGTTTTTGTCTTTTCATGCACATATGGGGATGCTTAGGGCTAATCCATAGCTTAACTTAGCATTAGAAATTGCTTAGAAGGTTTTATAGAAGGGTTTGAATTACTAAAGAGCTTTTAAATGGAATGGATTAGCTCACTAAGGCTAGTTTGACCACTCTAGAACTCCTAGCCATTTTTTTGACCATTTAATTGGTCAAGCAATCAACTATGTATGATGTGGAGTCCAAGCGGCACCTAGATACAAGTTGAATGGAGTCCAAGGATTTTGAGATGAAAGCATTAGAGTTTAGGAGTTATTGACCTCATTTCTGTATGAGGTCACTATGACCTAC
>NW_021420130.1:0-302 GCF_001605985.2 Dendrobium catenatum | reverse complement strand
TTATAAGTCCATATATGTGATGACTACTGATCATATTCATTAATGCATTTTGGGCAGTATTATAATAATAATCTAATTTATTATTCTTTTGCGTTATTTCAGTTAGCTGAGGAATCTGTTGTTGTTTTATAGACTAAGGCTTCATTTGGGATGACTTTCTTATTGCTTGTTAAAACATCTTTTTAGTACAAAAATTTTAAATTTAAGAAATTTTTGTACTATTAAGTTGTTTTAGAAAGCAAGGAAAAAGCTGTCCCAAATGAAACCTAGGCCTTCTAAAAATTTTAGGGCGTCAATTTCAG
>NW_021420129.1:0-247 GCF_001605985.2 Dendrobium catenatum | reverse complement strand
TCCATTTTATTAAGTCTGAGAGAGTGTGATTGTAATTCAGTAACTGAGCACACACACACACACACACACACACACACACACAGGGAGAGTTTAAAATTCAAATTTTTAAATTGATCATCATGTATGATATTCGTTCGTACAGGACGATCAAGTCAGTTGTTTTCTCCGACGAGCAGTCAAATGAATAGAAATGAAAATTTTTCTAAGTATGGATCATACGGGACAATCCCAGTTTATATATTCTTAC
>NW_021420128.1:0-251 GCF_001605985.2 Dendrobium catenatum | reverse complement strand
TTTCCTAAGAGTTTTCATACTTGCATGATAAAGCCTCTTGTGCCACAACCAAGAATCATCAATCCCAATTTTTAAGCAAAAAGAAGCAGCACATTCAATGTTTCTTAAATCAAGCATGTAGACGTTGTTGATCCTCTTTCCATATAAAATAGTGTTGTTACTTAAACTTACTGTTGATATTATCTACCTCATTACCTATTTAAGAGATTTTGGTGATAACAAATATATGCTTGGATGCTCTAATTTGTGTG
>NW_021420127.1:0-304 GCF_001605985.2 Dendrobium catenatum | reverse complement strand
TTAACCTTAACTATTCATCATCATCATTTCAAAGGTCAATGTATAAATATATAACTTATTAATTCAAGACAAGTCAATAATTTAAATGATCTAAGATAGTTAATTATTAGGTTTTCCAATCTATGTTATAAAGTAGTGTTCATCGAAATTGTAATATAGAGTTTTATTATTATCCTAATTTTTATTTATCCTTTTTTATTATGGTTAAAAAAACAAGAAAAATAAAGAGATTTTAATAGAAGATAATTTAACAATATAACTATAAAGGAATTTAATCAAATGTAAATAAAAAAACACATAATCA
>NW_021420126.1:0-251 GCF_001605985.2 Dendrobium catenatum | reverse complement strand
TTTAATAGTGCCGAATTCGAATGTATTTAGAGGCGAAGTTGGATATGCCACATCACCAGATGCACTAGGTCCTGGTGATATGCCATGTCTGGATTGCCTCCGAACACGTTCGGATTCCGCACACAATAATTTCTCCTCGAGTGGAACGGTGCAGTAGAGAAATTGGCTAGTTGGGTTGGTTTCTAGCCGCGTGCGTGGTGTCCAAAGAGCACAATCGTGGCGGCAAGTTCGCTTTGTGAGGTTGTAGGAAT
>NW_021420125.1:0-412 GCF_001605985.2 Dendrobium catenatum | reverse complement strand
AAATATTTGAGAAAGATTGTGGGGCAAATAAATTACAAATTTTATAATTTTATTTTTGTAGTTTAAGACAGAATAACGTATCATTTCGAAATACAAAAATAGTATTCTAGATAAAAATAAGTTAAAAAAATATCAATATTCTTAGAGATTTTTCCCTATCTAATGTGGATAAAATAGGGTTTATATTATATTGGGTATAGGTTTCTTATAAAGATAAAATTTTATAGTAAAATAATGAAAAAAAGGTAGAGCAAAACTAATAAAGGTAGAAGTTGCACAAACTTTGGATTATTAAGAAAGCTGACCCCAAATAGCTTAGGGTGATAATGCTGATAAAAGATGAGGATGAATTGTATTACATCAATTAGTAATTTATGTTAAGATAGTTGTTATTTGAATGCTTTACATTTTT
>NW_021420124.1:0-210 GCF_001605985.2 Dendrobium catenatum | reverse complement strand
TGAAATTATTCAAACTTCATCCAATAGCAAACAGATTGCATCGATGCACTTAGTACACTGAATTTGCTAAGGAAGAGTCATTCGTGCATAACTCAATTAAAAATGATGATGAGCATGACTTTTATGGAAAGCACAATGTACCTAAAATTACAGGAATGACCTCCAATCATAAAACAAACTATGTCAATGTGTTCAGAATATCAAATTTAC
>NW_021420123.1:0-347 GCF_001605985.2 Dendrobium catenatum | reverse complement strand
TCTTACAATATAAAATTAAATTCAAATAAAATCCAAATGAGTCTTATAATATATCAATTTATATATACAGAATCCAAACAATTTAATGCAATAAAAATTAGACCATGTTTCTAACATCATGTTATCATATTCAGTAAAATAAAAACTCATACATAATTTTAAATATTTAAGGATATATTGAATATTAATATAATAATATTATTTAATATATATATAATTAATCATACATTAATTAATAGATATGAAACAAGTCGGTTTCAAATAACTACATAATAAAAGTTTTGCCATATAAGCTTATTACCTTTAATTTCCTAATTATATAACTTTCTATATTTGATAATAATTAA
>NW_021420122.1:0-264 GCF_001605985.2 Dendrobium catenatum | reverse complement strand
ATGGGATGTCAGAAGTGCCACCTTCAGTTGGGGGGGAATTGAGATTAGGGATAGGGAGGCTTGAGGAGTTGGGAGGAGGAGGATCAGACGGTTTGGGAGGAGCTGAGGAAGCAGCAGCCAAGGGGGTAGATAGTGGGTTTTTAGGAGGAGGGATGGGAGGTGGCTGGCTTTTTTTGGGTCTTCGGCTAGAGCTTCTACCCCTGAAGGTTTGAGTAAATGGCTCAGTAGGAGGAGGGTTAGGATTTTTTGGACAATGGGAAGGGC
>NW_021420121.1:0-289 GCF_001605985.2 Dendrobium catenatum | reverse complement strand
GGTAGAGGACAAATCGTCATGGCCATGTGTATCCAAATACTGTCGAGATGTCTTAAAGAACCCTAACCCAACGCAAAAGGGGAGAAAGACATCAGAACGACGTCTCCCAAGAAATCTAGAAGATATAAACCCACTATAAAGTATGTAAAGGGGTGATCTCATTCCAACAAAGTAAAAAGAACTCGAGTAGCGAGGGGGGCACCTCAACTATAGAAGGCAGGACTAAGACTGGTGAAAACAATCCTCAAAGAAGCTATAGTGGTGAACCCATACTAACTGATGGGGACCC
>NW_021420120.1:0-220 GCF_001605985.2 Dendrobium catenatum | reverse complement strand
CAATCCGTTAAATCAATCGCTATCAAATCAAATTAATGCGGTCGAGGAAAGCAGTGAATCTATATACAAAATCAATAAATTCATAAGCAGTAGTATAAGAAGAAATCAATGAATCTATAGGCAACAGTATCAATGAGTCTATACCATTCATGTCCATGCTATCAATGCAATATCTATATCCACCCATATCTATATCAATGCTCAATGTCGATGCACAGCA
>NW_021420119.1:0-431 GCF_001605985.2 Dendrobium catenatum | reverse complement strand
ATCATCATCGAATGAACTAACGGTTCCAAAGCCGATATCACTTGTAGGATTATCCTTAATTTTTGTTTGTCAAATATTTTTGTGGTATCTGGCCTGACCCTTAGTCCATCAGTATGGTACAGAACCTTTAAATAAAGTATTTTTCATACAAACCGGGAAGTAGTTGAAAGGTAATTCCATTAATTCATTAAAATCTGCCTCATCAAGGGTTACATCACTTTCATCCCTTGCGGAGGAGGAGCCAGGAAAGAATTTCTAGTCTTTCTTTACTTCGCTGTTCAAGTTGGGGGCCACTTTAACTTCTAACCCTGCAATCCTGCCAGCTGACAGTGGGGTCAGAGAAAGGGCCTCAATCCTTCTACTGAGCTTTTCGTACATTGTTAATTCAGGTTCATCACTTTTCACCTTTACAATTTCTTCCTCAATGTCAC
>NW_021420118.1:0-322 GCF_001605985.2 Dendrobium catenatum | reverse complement strand
CGCAAGCACAAGAAATATGATTATTAAAAAATTTTAATCCTAGCACTTTCAAAACGCCAATTTGTTCCTTATCACTTAGTTAAAACGCCAATTTGTTCCTTAGCATTTAGTTAAAACGTCAATTTGTTTAGCGTTTTCTAAAGGAAGTAAAAAAAAAAATTAAACATTTAATAACTAAATATTTTATGATAACTAGTTCACTTCCTGGCAGATATACAAGATATGATAATTTAACATTAAATGTGTAAGTTATAATATTTTGTATCTAAAAAATGTTATATTACAAAAAATATTAATATAAATATTATTATTAATTAAAGTT
>NW_021420117.1:0-257 GCF_001605985.2 Dendrobium catenatum | reverse complement strand
AGTTTGATGTTCCTATAATTAAGGTTTAAACTTCATTATAAGATTTCTTTAATAAAAAAATAATATAATATGGATTCACAAGGCTTCTGCCTATGAAACACCAGATCTTGATTGTCACATGATTGCATAAACTCAATAGGAATGGAATATATCTTGATCTTTGTATAAGGAGCCTCTTTGTTTTGTAGAGCGGCCATAACAACAATTAAATCTTCCATTTTCTTCTCCATTCTAACTATTTGTTTGTTGCAACTCAT
>NW_021420116.1:0-453 GCF_001605985.2 Dendrobium catenatum | reverse complement strand
GTGTGGATACAACTCTCTTTTTGAAGAAATGTGGAAATGGTATACTCATTTCTCAAATTTATGTGGATGATATAATTTTGGGATCTTCAAATAAAAATTTTTTTGATAATTTTTCTAAAACAATGAGCACTGAATTTGAGACGAGTCTAATGGGAGATTTGAGTTACTTTCTAGGACTTAGCATTAAATAAATTGAGGAATGTATATTTGTCAGTCAGTCAAGGTATGTTAAGGACATTCTCCAAAAGAATGAAATGTATAATGCTAAACTTGTTAGTACACTAATGAGTTTCTCAGTTCAGTTGGATAAGGACCCTAAGGGAAAATATGTTGATCAAAAGAAATTTAGATGGGTAATTGGATATTTGCTTTACTTGATAGCTAGCCTCCCCGATATCATGTTTAGTGTCTGTTTGTGTGCTAGATTTCAATTAGATCCAAAAGAATCACATT
>NW_021420115.1:0-219 GCF_001605985.2 Dendrobium catenatum | reverse complement strand
GAAATTTATCGAGCAAGAATGGTGAAATCTTTTGACCGTATGGTACGCCATCGAGCATTTCAAGAAGGAGAATTAGTCCTAGTACTGAGAAGACCAATTATTCCACACCGAAGAATTGGTGGTAAATTCGAACCAAATTGGGAAGGCCCTTTTGTCATCGAGAAGGTATACCAAGGAGGAGTCTATCAACTCATTGATCTAGAAGGTCGACGACCTATG
>NW_021420114.1:0-200 GCF_001605985.2 Dendrobium catenatum | reverse complement strand
GGGAGTATGGGTGGAAGGTGAATTGGGTAAATTCTATTAGAACATAGAATATGAAAGGTTGCCTATATTCTTCTTCAATTGTGGCAAGCTAGGTCACGTAAGGGAGGAATGTTTGAAAAAAGCATTACCTATCCATCTCAAGCAAGCTGGGGAAGCTCAAGTCAGTAAAGATAAGTTGGTATCAGAACCAAATTCAAAAT
>NW_021420113.1:0-1410 GCF_001605985.2 Dendrobium catenatum | reverse complement strand
CAATGAATTTGAATGAAAATGGAATAAAGGACAACAAGAGAACTATACTTGAACTCAAACATGAACAAGAAAACAATGCTTGCATAAATACAATAGTGCACTTGTATGAAGAATGAGACTTGTACGAACATAGACGCTCACACAAAATCAATGTTACTTAGGTGTAAAAAAATATGTTGGAATCTTACAAGTGGTAATGATGGACAACATGAAGTTGCCCATAAGTAATGAAAGATTTCATGATCCTTAGATTATGATAACAGTTTAATATATAAGATCCACACAAATTGTGTAGAAGCACCTTTGACAAACATCCACTGTCTTGCAAACATGTGTAGAAGTCACTACAAGTGATATTTATATAAAATCAGTACGGTATGCCCATAGGTGAAGTAAGAGAATTGTGGAGGATACAATCCTTTTTCTACCAATGTTGAAATACACTAGTCTTATCTACAAACTAAGGCGTAAGATGTATCAAAGGACTAATGGATCTTCTACCTACAAGGAAGAATATCACAGTGAATGCAAGCTCCTACAAACTATTGTAGGAGATCTGTTCTATACCCAATATATTGTTTACAAACAAAATACAAAAAATGATTGTATCAAATACAAGATCCTACGAGTCATTGTGGGAGACCCGTCGTATACCCCATCTATCGTCCATAAGAAAAGTACTAAATGACTACACTGCAAATGTAAGGCAGGAGATTAGTTAGTGCACTATGATCCGCCCACAAAAATCAACAAATAATGCACGACAGTCTACCTGTACAAAGCAGCAAACAATTGATCCAGAAGCTGCTACTCCACGCCACCGGATCTGCAACATTCGTACAAGCAGCCAGAAGGCGTCTATTCCAAGAATACCCCCGCACGTGCACGTGTTATTAGTACACACGTGACGTCTAAGGATGCTGCGCGGGTTGACAAGTGAATTCAAGTTCGAAACCGATCCTTCTATACGGGTCAATAGAAGTCGACAGGGTTCGAACCAACAAACAAATATACGGTTATGGCGACCGTCATATTTATCTTAATACATTTGTATTAGGCCTTCAAAGCCTAAAATTAAGAGAATTTACTCTCAAAGGCATAAAACTTACGAAACCCGACGGCAACCCGACAGAGTTGACAAGGTTTGATCCATGAAGTGAAAGTGACCCCAAACACCCCGATGATGGCCGTGTTGAATGCAAATCTCAACCGGAGGGATTCCCAAATACTTTCAAATGCCTCCCAAAAGTCCATTTCAAATATTTCATAGCTCCATTCCAAACATCCAAAAAAAAATCCAAAACTCTACAAAATCCAAAAATCCAAAAATCCCAAAAACCCAAAATATTTAAAAATGAAACTATCCATCAATGCTTAAAGCAAAGCTCATCCACCCTCCGCAACAGTCTG
>NW_021420112.1:0-246 GCF_001605985.2 Dendrobium catenatum | reverse complement strand
GTATGATTGAAGATACCTTTGGAGATAAATATCCTTGTCATTATGATTTTCAATAATTCTAAAGACGGTGATTTTTTTTTCTAAAGATGTTTGGAACACCATAAGAGTTAAATTTGATAACTCCATGATATTTGGTAAAATTTGGAGTATTAATACTCCCACTTTCTATTCGGTTTTCACTTGGCAACTTCTTAACGATTTCCTTCCGATTGACCAGAGACTTCTATCTAAAGATTTCAATATTGT
>NW_021420111.1:0-311 GCF_001605985.2 Dendrobium catenatum | reverse complement strand
ACGAAATATGATTAGATTTTCTTTGATATAAATTCCCATAAAATAATACAAGTGTACATGTCGATCAAGTAAAAAATTGATATAAAAGAGTGTTGATCTCATGAGGAAACATTCTGCTATAATGCCAATATGCTAATATTATATATTTAAGCTACAATGAAAATTAGGTTTGGATTTTGTCCTAACTAAGAAATGTATAAGAAAGAAAAGATACCAAAATATTAATTTTTTTTGGACTAATGACAGTGGAATTTCAAAGCATTCCTAAGTAGACTCCTATGTTTGTTTTAAATCAAAGCTTATGCATTCTT
>NW_021420110.1:0-327 GCF_001605985.2 Dendrobium catenatum | reverse complement strand
TGGTTAGAATTAAAGGAGTGGATTGATATTAAGGGGATTTGTTTACTTATTTTAAAGGATTTTTTGAGAATTTTATTAATCAAATTAGAAATATATGGAGTTTGAAAGAGTTAGTGGGTTTTGAGGGTTATCCGGGTAAGTTAACTAAGGGGTCAAAATTTGGTTTTTAAAATTAGAGTTAATCTTAAGGGTTTAAGATTTTTAACAAATACTAGACCTTATTATGAGTTGTTAGACATGTGAAACATTAAATTTGGAGTTTTCTATCAAAAGTTATGATTTTTAGAAGTTTTAACCCGATTTTGAATTGGGATTGAAAAAAATGTT
>NW_021420109.1:0-233 GCF_001605985.2 Dendrobium catenatum | reverse complement strand
CTGTGATGATTCCTTCCAATTGTGCAGCAGTCACTGATTCGGAAGTACTTGCAATATTTTGTGGGGTGGGCTGACGGATGACATTATGAACTTCGTTGCCACCTTCAAGAGTGCCCCGTACTCCTAAGACTTGAGGCATTCAAAAGTTTGGAGGATCCGGAGTAGGATTAGGCATGGCACCAACAGCAGCATTTTTTTGCATCATCTGCATCATTGCCCCCATCTGAGCCATC
>NW_021420108.1:0-788 GCF_001605985.2 Dendrobium catenatum | reverse complement strand
ATTTGACCGTAAAAACTTGATTGTATTTTTTTTTTTTTAATTTAAGCCTTTTTTAATGAGCTACAAACCCAAGAATTGTTAGTTAGTAGTCA
Source organism: Dendrobium catenatum (assembly GCF_001605985.2). Taxonomy (NCBI): domain Eukaryota; kingdom Viridiplantae; phylum Streptophyta; class Magnoliopsida; order Asparagales; family Orchidaceae; genus Dendrobium; species Dendrobium catenatum. The sequence continues at coordinate 696 of NW_021420108.1, read as the reverse complement.
AAGCCCTAAATTCTAGGACACATAATTATAAATGGCTAAAAGCTTGGGTAATATGCACATTATCTCACTGAAAGTTTCACGAAGAGAATAGCAAATATTTGTTAAAGAAGTTTTTGGTTTCAAGCATGATGGTTGATAAAAGCAACACAGAATCTCCATGGCCAAAAGTTACATATCCATTTTTTATGCGAAATTGGAATGGATTCGCAAGCGATCTTCCTGTAATTTTAACGTGGGATTCAGAGGAAGAAAAAAACTTTGCAGACGGGGACATGGAATCTCACCGACTAAGCTCGAGTGAGACGTCAGAAGGATGGGACTTGCATAAGAGTTCAAAAGATTCCAGTTTGTATGATTCAGATACATCAGATGTAAGCGAGGAAGAGAAAAAATGGATGGAAGATGAAGACGATGAAGAATGGCTAGAAGAGGAAGAGGAAGATGAGGAATGGGAGGATGAAGGAAAAAAACATCAAGATATGATGGACGAGGAATCTTCTTCGGGCTTTAATTTTAAGGAAATTGATGAGTTAATTAGTAATATAAGTGAAATGGAAGTAGATTACTATGACATGCAACAAGAGATAAAATCATATGAGGATTTTATGGACATTGACCAAGAGTCGACATATTTATCTTCTATGAGTGGAGTAGAAGGCGAAGATTTTGCCATGCAAATGGATTGGACAGCGCAGC
>NW_021420107.1:0-282 GCF_001605985.2 Dendrobium catenatum | reverse complement strand
GTTTTAGCTAAAAAATTAAAAATTTTGCACTAAAATTCTGTTTTAAGAAGTAATAAAAAAGTCGTCCCAAACGAAACCTAAGAGATTTTTTATTATGGAGTTACTGTTCTTTACTTGATAAATAGATTTTTTTGTTAATCATGATATTAAATGATTTTATTGGAAAGGGAGAGATGATCATGATTATTTCTTAAATTATTTTTATGTGAATTGATTTGTGTATAGGTATACTTTGAATGAAGTTTTATTTCTTATATCAATATAGATTTAGTAGCATTGTAT
>NW_021420106.1:0-244 GCF_001605985.2 Dendrobium catenatum | reverse complement strand
TGGGGCTTACGCCCTTTTCATTCCAATGAATAGAATACAAAGATAAAAGCATGACTACTACCACAACCTGCCAGCAGTAGAAGCTTTGAGCATTAGAATTCATATATGAGCAAGAAGAAGCATTCAAACAAAAAAACAAAGAAAAGTGAATTAGTACCAATAAATATCAATCACTTCGCCTAATCTCAGCAGAAAAGAACAACTTTTAATGAAAAAAAATTACCAAAAAATAGAAAAAAATCAA
>NW_021420105.1:0-239 GCF_001605985.2 Dendrobium catenatum | reverse complement strand
TCATAGTGTTTGATTTTCGTATGTGTGTTTGATTTTTGTTTCGTATGTTTTCATAGTGTTTGATTTTCATATGTGTGTTTGATTTTTTATTGTTTTGTCTTTTGTGTTGTATAAATTTTTTGAAAAACAAAATTATTTTTTAGTAATTCAAATGCCTCCTTATTTTTCATAAGTTCATCAATTCAGGGGGAATTTAGGAGATACTTAGAACTTGAAATCCTACAAACAATAATTGTTTT
>NW_021420104.1:0-2943 GCF_001605985.2 Dendrobium catenatum | reverse complement strand
ACTAGTGGAAACCTTGTTTCTTTTCCTTATTTTTCTCTTTTTTTTTGGTGCATTTCCTGCTGCGGATTTGCTGTAAAACTGCTGGGACAGCAGTTTTGCTCACTGTTTTGGGTTGATTTTGACTAGGGTTGCTTGCGAACTCAAGTATTACCTTAGGGTTACTTGCGAACTCAAGTATTTCCTATCACAATAGTTGGTCATTAGCTGAATACACTAAACAATTGCATAAGCAATTAAAAGTTGAAAACAAACTAGTTCTATTGTGTTTGAATATTATATAAGGTTTATACATCTTATAGCCATACATGATTTGCCTCGAGATTATTTTGCTATCAGTATGTGTTTTATTAAAATGTCCATAGGCAAGAGATTAGAAAAGAACTAAATTAATTTGATCTAAAATATTATTCAAGACTTTGTCTAGATCTTTGAATATTAAGGCATATTATGATTATTATATTAGGAAGCATACCTATAATTAATGTCTTGTAAAGAAATCCTTACCCTCTCCTATAAAGCCTATCCAACATATAGTGTCGCAAGAATCTTGAGCCAAACCGGATTTTATAAAAAATTTTGTGAGTTTTGAATATTCTTTTCATGATAAATTAGATGCATAAAATAGTTTGGTATTACAATTTGAATATATATTTGATTTTGTCTTTGAATCTATGCATACGTTAGACTTTATTCATAAATTATGCCTGTACTTACAAAAATAAAAATGCGTCTAAAATTGGAATTGAACATGTAATCACATTAACAATTGAATTTCCTGGAGAAATTGAATCTATTCTTGACTCTGAACCAAAGCTTTTAGTAGAAGCTCCTAAATACAACTTTACAAAAACAACATCTAGCCTTTATTTCACAGCGTGGGGTTGGCAACATAAATTCTTTTTCTTCATTGTGTCCTATTAAAAGTCAATTTCTCATTTAAATCTAATAAAAAAAATATCATTTCCAGTACTTTCTAACCAAATCTTTTTAGCTCTACCTCTACATTTCTTAACATAGGCTAAAGCTAATACATCTACTTTCCTAACTAGGTTATCGGAAGGTTGACATTTCCAAACCATCTAAGGAGATTCTCTAATCTTATTTTCCATTGGAGATACTCCAACTTTTTCATGTATATACTTGTTTTATATTCTATCTCTCAGTATATAGCCACTATTCTACCTGAGCATTCTTATCTCTATAATGCTTAATGTTAGGCCTTCTCTTTTAATGGCCAACATTTTATGCCATGAAGCATTGCAAGCCTCACCACCTTCTTATAGAATTTTTCCTTAAATTTAAGGGATACTTTTCTATCACACAATAGGTCCGATGCATTACTCCACTTCAACCATCCAACTTGAATTATACTAATAATATCCTCATTTGTTTGACCATCACTTTAAACAATAGACCCGAAACATCTAAAACATGTCCACTTTTTAATTACTTGATCGCCCAAAATCACAATCCCCCACTAGATCTATTACTACTAATTAAAATTATACTCCATGTATTTGGTTTAGATCTACTTACATGAAAACCTTTAGATTCTACTGTTGACCTCCATAATTCAAATTTTCCTTCAACTCACTCTCTAGTCTTATCAACAAGAAGCATTTTTTTTTTAACAAAAATAAAACTTCTTTCATCATAAAAGAAGATACAACCATGACCCCACGAAAACAACAGGGGTACTAAGCCAAAAACCATCATTATGAGAAGCAACCTCAAAGGGAAGAAGGCATAAATGAGAAAAAGGCTGAGTGCCCATTGGACTCAGGTATGAGGCCACGCACACCCACCCCCAGGCCAAGTAATGACCTTCCATTGGAGGCAACACAATAGGAGCTAAAACAAACCACAACACTAAAACCCAATAAAAGTCACCCATACCGCAAGAAGCATATCATCAATAAAAAGCATACACTATGATACATCTTCTTGCAAAGGTCTAGTAAGAACACCCATGACTAAAGCTAAAAAGATACGTGCTTAAAGTTGATCCTTGATTTAATCCAACTGAAATAAGAAATTACTTGGTCAAACCACCTTATATTTGGACACAAATAATAGTTTTTTCATACATATTCTTAATGACTTGAATATAAGTATTATTGACTCCTTACTTTCCTAGAACTCTCCAGAGCATTTCTCTTATAAGTTTATCATATGATTTCTCTAAATCAATAAATATCATATATAGTGTAATAACCGGTTCATCCGTTGTGCTTAAAGTTGATCCTTGATTTAATCCAACTGAAATAAGAAATTACTTGGTCAAACCACCTTATATTTGGACACAAATAATAGTTTTTTCATACATATTCTTAATGACTTGAATATAAGTATTATTGACTCCTTACTTTCCTAGAACTCTCCAGAGCATTTCTCTTATAAGTTTATCATATGATTTGCATCCGGGACGGGTCGTGACATATAGATTATGTTTACACTCTCTATACTTCTCCATCAAACCTCAATAAATATATAGCTTCCATAGTAAACCTGCTCGACATGAATCCAAATTGATTTTGAGAAATATTAGTATTATGTTGTAACCTATGCTCAATTACTCTCTCCCATAGTGTTTTTGTATGACAAAATAGCTTAATTCTTCTAAAATTTGCACACTCTTGTGCATCACATTTATTCTTAAAAATATGAACCAATATACTCTTCTACTCATTTGACATATTTTTAGTCTTTAAAATAATATTAAAAATTAAGCTAAGAAATTCCTTGATCTCTTGAGCATTTTCACACCTCTATTAGAATGTCATCAAGTCCAACTGTTTTTTCACATTTCATTTTCTTTTAAGCATCTTAAACTTCAGTTTTACTAATACGATGATAAAACAAAAAATCTCTTTTTTTATTTAGGGTGCTAAGCAAGGTTTAAAATTGCGTAATTAAGCCTCGAGGTGGTCTGAGGCGTAAGCC
>NW_021420103.1:0-234 GCF_001605985.2 Dendrobium catenatum | reverse complement strand
GAAAGTTAACATTTTAATTTTGGTTAGTTTCTTAAAAACTAATATTTTAAATAAATACTAGATTTTAATTAGAGTTGAATGCCTCTTAGCTTGCCCAATTTAGATTTTTTCTAAAATTAGTTATTAATTTTTAAATTTGAGGCAGTTAATGAATTATTAAAAGTTGTTTAATAAGGGGTATTTTAGGGGTTTTGATTCAAATCAGCTCCAAATTATTGGAATTATCGCCAAAGA
>NW_021420102.1:0-216 GCF_001605985.2 Dendrobium catenatum | reverse complement strand
AAAACTTATTTTATGAAAACATGCTCTGATACCACTTAAATGTTCGTTAGGGATGTTAAGCCCTATAGGACTAGCCCAAAGCTAATTTAAAAGAGAGAGGTGAATTGAAAAACTTTAAAACTAAAGATAAAATTAAAACCAATATCACCACTTAGAAAATCAATGATGTAGAAATTAAAGTGCGGAAGTAATAAAGAAAGAATACACCAGATTTAT
>NW_021420101.1:0-277 GCF_001605985.2 Dendrobium catenatum | reverse complement strand
GTTTTGATATGTCAATCCATGAACTTCTATTTTTAAGAAATGCTCATTGTGATCTACTTCTAATGCAAGTTTGTCTAGTTTATGAAAAGCCTTTTCTAGTTCAACATGAGTGGTTTTCAATGTTTCATGCATTTCAATTACTTCAATATTATTCTTATTTAATGCATCATACTCATCAAGAAGTAGCATATAATCTATATCTAAATCAGAATTTTCTTTGACTATGTTAGCATGCTCAGTTAGTAAACTACTAAATTCAATATTAAGACTAGCATGT
>NW_021420100.1:0-278 GCF_001605985.2 Dendrobium catenatum | reverse complement strand
ATATAAAAGAAAAATATACTTGTACCTTCTCCCGCCTCGACATCCGTGCCCTCCACCGTCGGTCCACCGGCCCCGAAGGTATAATTTCTAAACTCAGGCTTCCGTCCTCGGCGTGTACGACAGGCCGGTAGACCACCTAAGCATGCCTTTGTTGAGCGTGGTATGAGGGAATCCGGTCCGACGCCTGCGACGAGGCGGACAGTCGCCTCCCTTCTCACTCTCTTACCTCGTTATGCGTGTTGGACTGGCAAACCACCTAAGCACGCCTTTAGTGAGCG
>NW_021420099.1:0-236 GCF_001605985.2 Dendrobium catenatum | reverse complement strand
TCCACTCCCTTGCTCTTTCTTGCTTTCTTTCTCTCTCTCTCTCTCCTGCTCCCTCTCTTGCTCTCTCCCTTGCTCTCTCTTGTTCTTTCTCTCTCTCTCTCTCTCTCTCTCTCTGTCTCTCTCTTGCACTCCCATGCCCTTTCTTGCTTTCTCTCTCTCTCTCTCTCGCTTTCTCCCTCTCTCTCTCCCCCCTCTCTCTATCTCTTTATATCTCTCTCCCTCTCGCTCTCTCTCTC
>NW_021420098.1:0-399 GCF_001605985.2 Dendrobium catenatum | reverse complement strand
GAGCACTCTAAATTTGGCTTGTATCTTCCCCATATTTATAGAGTGTGGCACTCACAAAATTTATAACTAGACCCCCACTCTCTACATGAAGTGGAGCTTTGGCTAGAGGCCAGGGAGGGCTCTGTGGCTTTTAAAGCTATCTATAGGAAAACTTCTATCGACTAACCACCGTCAGACCTTTGCCTATTCTCCAACCTCCACTAGACCGCTATTAGGCTACCAACTGCTGCTGATCCTTTGCTTGGCCTCCCTCAAACCTCTCTTTGGCTGTCAAACCACCACTAGACCGCCAACCAACCACTGACCTCCATCGGACCTTTGCCAGGTAACCGATCGTCGTCGAACCTCTACCTAGCCCTCGACTGATGCCAGACCTTTGTTAGACCTTCTCCTGACCGT
>NW_021420097.1:0-225 GCF_001605985.2 Dendrobium catenatum | reverse complement strand
GGTGTTTTTAACCCGTTTATTAAATGAGTTGGGTTTGGATTGACTAGATTTGGTTCAGGTCAATTTTGAGTCGAACCCAAACCTGACTGGTTGACCGTTTTGACACCCCTAGACTTAGGATTTAAAAGATATGCAAATTTTAAACAAAATAGTGATCACACAATTTTTTAAATTTTGTTCATTTGATATTTAACTAGCATAGCATTCTAGAACTCTAAAATTAAA
>NW_021420096.1:0-568 GCF_001605985.2 Dendrobium catenatum | reverse complement strand
GGTAGACCTAAAAAGACTTGGTTAGAAAATATTAGGATTGACCTTTCTTTGTTAGATTTAAACGAGAATTTGACTTTTAATGGGACACAACGGAGAAAAAGGATTCATGTAGCCGACCCCACGTAGTGGGATAAAGGCTTAATGTTGTTGTTGTTGTAAATGTTTTTTTTTTTCTTTAAATTTTTGCTTAATTGAAGTCCTTAATGAGCCCACTTGCTAAGATGTTATTTTTATTGATCAAATGATCTATAATTTTATGCTCCTGCTAAAAAAATTTTGTGAACATGCTCATGATTTCCCTTATCTAATTTTATATAAATAATAAATATTTGTTGATTAGATTATATCCTTTGATTTTCTCCCCCAAAAAGTTTTTCATGTAAAATTTATTATGTTTAGCTCTCTTTTATTTTTAATATTGATTGTGATTACGATGTCATAAATATTTAGGGGTTGTTTAGCATTAACATTTATGCAGGATTTGAGCAGTCGTTAGATCTCAGGGCGGAATAAATCCTTTGTTTCCCTCTTCTTTAGTAAATCTTAGATTTATTAAATCCTGGAGTTT
>NW_021420095.1:0-223 GCF_001605985.2 Dendrobium catenatum | reverse complement strand
GTTCAAATCATAAATTAGATGACCAAACGATTTCCAAAAACATGACATGCTTGTAGTCGAATCGAGTGGCACAACGAGATGAATCCAACGAGCCCAAGTTCACCAATTATTTTTTATCATTAAGATTTTTATATATTTAATAAATGATCTACAATCAAGAGAATCAGTATAGACCATCCAATAAAAATACACCCAACATACCCTTGATCTTTTCACTATTTAT
>NW_021420094.1:0-493 GCF_001605985.2 Dendrobium catenatum | reverse complement strand
TTAAGGCCATCTTTGTTATATGATTCTTTAGGTAATTTATTCTTCTTCATGTATTTTTTAGTCTTTACTATAAGAGTTTTTAGTAAATTGCCCTCCTTAAAAGTTTTAAAATATTATGGTTTTTAAGCAATTGCCTCAACATAATTAAACACATTGTGAAGAGACGTTATTATTAAGGAAGGATGAACCAAAAAAAAAAATAGTAAAGAGCATCCAAAAATATACTTACAATCAAAATTTATTCCAGGGGTGCTGCCCCCAGAAACCCCGGCATATCTGCGAAGCATACAATGATAAACAAATAGGGGTCGAGAGGCAGCGCACTCGGAACAAATTTTGATTGTAAGGATATTTATGAAAAAAAAAAGTATTCACTTTTACTTATAAGTTTGTCTCCACTAAAAATTAAGTCTAGATCCGCCCCTATTCATATTGTTTATAAAATTATATAATTAGTTACTCAGATTATTATTATTCTTTATAAAATCATTTA
>NW_021420093.1:0-264 GCF_001605985.2 Dendrobium catenatum | reverse complement strand
CCACCCTAGCATTTGAGTTGAGGATTAGTGGTGGAGCATGACCTTCGTGGCGCCATCCTAATTCCTATTCGCTAGTGGTGGAGCATGCCCTCTGTGGCACCACCCTAGCATTTGAGTTAAACGATTAGCGGTGGAGCGTGCCCTTTGTGGCGCCATCATAATTCGTACCCGTTAGTGGTGGAGCATGCCCTTTATGGCACCACCCTAGCATTTGAGTTAAACGATTAGTGGTGGAGCGTGACCTTCGTGGCGCCATCCTAATTC
>NW_021420092.1:0-269 GCF_001605985.2 Dendrobium catenatum | reverse complement strand
TATCAAAGTGGAAAAGTAATTATTTTTTTATAAAATAAGATGATTGGATACCACTATGGTCGAACCTACATGCAAACCACAAAACCCGACACATCAAAAATGAATATCAACAAAAAGGAGGTATGACTAAGTGACTTAAGGCATTGGTTTACTAAATCAACATACAAGAAAATTATATCATTGGTTCGAATCTCATTTCCTTTGACATTCCAGTGGAATGGGTGGGAAAAATTATGTGATTCTAAGAAAGAACCTCTTGGTTCCATTCA
>NW_021420091.1:0-291 GCF_001605985.2 Dendrobium catenatum | reverse complement strand
TTGCGTAAAGGCGGGCCTCAAGGCGAGCCTCATATTGTGCAATTTTAAACCATGGTCCCCACCTCATTAATACCCAAGCCTCTCTCTTTCTTCCTATGGCCGGCCACCACATCCTCATTGCTTCTCTCTCTAATTGCCACATCACCACCACTTAAATACCTCTTTAATGCCTCCTCTCACATAGTTAATTCCAGATTTTTATCAGTTTGAATTTCAGATTTCTCTCTCCTTGAGTGGGAAATTAAAATAAAAATAAAAACCTAAAATTGGAAACGGATACTCCCCTCTCCT
>NW_021420090.1:0-313 GCF_001605985.2 Dendrobium catenatum | reverse complement strand
ACAGAGTGTTCAGGGAGTATCTAGATCAGTTTGTGATTGTCTTCATCGACGATATTCTGGTGTATTCTGCTTCTGAAAATGATCATGGCAGACATTTGAGCATGGTGTTGGAGACTCTGAGACGGCATCAGTTGTATGCTAAGTTCTCCAAGTGTGAATTCTGGCTGAAGAGCATTTCATTTCTACGGCATGTGGTTAGCGGTGAAGGTATTTCTGTTGATCCCCAGAAGATTCAGGCTGTTGCGGATTGGCCAAGGCCTAATACGGTATTTGAGATACATAGTTTCTTAGGCATGGCTGGATATTACAGGAA
>NW_021420089.1:0-628 GCF_001605985.2 Dendrobium catenatum | reverse complement strand
GGGGGAGACGCCGGGAGGCTGCCGAAATTTGGATTGACAATCCAAGGACTTAAACAAAAAAAATGAGCTTGCAAGTGGATTTAATTGAACTCAAAAGAACAAATGCAAATAACTTTTGACTTGAGATTGTAGTTTGGGAGAACTACAAGAGAACTTGATTTGAACTCATACTCGAACTTGCAAGATGAACGATGGCATGACTTGAACATTTGAAATATTTAACTTGTACTGTAGAAGAATTGTTTTGAACTTGAATTTAATCAAAATATAAGAGGTTCGAATTCCCAAAAGGGTTCAAAAAGACTAGACTAGAACTTGAATTCAACATGACTACAAAGAAGCTTGGATAATAGAACTTGAATTTGCACTTTGAACTCAGACAAGATTGAGAACTTGAGTTGGTCATTTGAATTCAAGTAAGTACTTGATTATGTGCCTTGAACTTGGACCATGCAATATCATGTGGGTTTTTGATAATGAACTATAAATTGAATGATCCATAAGAATTCAAGTCGAACCATAACACAAGGAATTCAAATGATTCATAAGAGATTTGAACATTTGAATAAAGTGAAAGAAGACTTGATCTGAGACTATAGTGGGCATGAACTCGAACTGTATAACATCA
>NW_021420088.1:0-2555 GCF_001605985.2 Dendrobium catenatum | reverse complement strand
CACTTAATATACAAACAAGTATACTTTCTAAATCAAGTAACAAAGTGCTACAGTAGTGCATCAAACCAACGAGCAATTATGCGTACTTACAACAAATGACTAATGTCTACTCTAATTATAATAATTATCTATTGAAATAAAAATGATATTTTTGGACATTCTATCCTTGAAAGAAATAATACAATATTGATACAATATTAAATTATAGTATTTTTTATTAAAGAGTATAAATTTTATACTTTTTCTAGTGAGACTCTTAAAAGTAATGTGATTTAGAGCATATGCATCCCTATATCTTTATCAAGCTTGTAGAGGTGAAAAGGATATATGCTAACTACCTATAGTTTTAATATTTCCTTAAGAGCTTAGAAGATTTTACATCCTATGTCTAAGCATGCAAATTAAACTATCTCAATATTTCTAGTTAATCTTGCATTCCTCCATCGATATTATACATCACCCTAAGTTTTAACTAAGAGTTCGAATTGGTTGTTAGACCTATTAAATTTTTCCCATGGCTAACCAAGAGGGGGGTGAATTAGAAATTTTAGAAAATTAATTTTAAGTTTTTAAGAATAATGAAAAATTTTCTCAAAATTAATTTTTCAACCACAAAATTAAAAGTGTAGAATTATAAAAAATGCAGTAAAAATAAAAATAGAAGACCATAGAAATTTATAGTGGTGCGGTCCAACTAGACTTATGTCCACTCCCTGAAAACTCTCTTTTCATGTATTGCACTATAACAAAGTGATTTTCAAATTTCTCCTATAGCAAGGTCGAGAAGCCCTTAAAATATGCTCTCTTCCACCAACCCTGGTGCGATAGAGTACCATCATCTTTTCTCACCCTCTTAGTGATGACAGAGAATTGACATCCTTTCACACACTCCTGATATCAACAGTGTACCATCATCCTTTATCACCATCCAGGTGATGGGAGAGAATTGGCATCCTTTCACATGGTCCTACTATCGGCAGAGTAACATCATCCTTTCACACTAAATAGGTATCAGTAAAGCACCATCATCCTTTGACACCCACCTGGTGTTGATAAAGTACCATCATCCTTTCACACCCTCCTAGTGCTGGCAGAATATATGCTTTCCTTTGAAAATCTTCTTACAAGAGTCTTCAAGAATGCATGAAAGAACTTTGAAGAATAAGCAAGAGATACTCACCGTTGGGCAACCTTATGAATCCCCTCAAAAATCCCTCTTAAGAGATCTCTAACTCTCCAATCCTAAGAAACTCTCCCAAACACTCTCCAAGTGCACTCTCAAAATAAAGTTGTAGTGGGAGATTTTGTTAGGCAGTTTTTAGGACTCTTAAATATGAAAGATAGGAAAAACCATCTATAAAACTAAAAATTTCAATTTGATGATTTTTGATTGTATAGTATGATCATACATCATACACACAAATAGTTTAAAAATCCTTATATGATGTTGGTTGAACCAATTTTCATACTATGTAAGTCATATGTTTGAATCGATATCATACTATATGAACTATTCAAAAATAAACAAGTTTATTAGGTACAATTATGAACAAATGCATTTTATGCACTAGTTGACGTACTGTATAAACTATAATTCATACAGTATGATCAATTTAACCAAATCATGCTTTATTTGGTACGAAAATGGATGACTCCATTTTGTACTATGAATGTCGTATGTATGAAACTAATTTCATATATTAGGAATAGTTCAAAAAATTTACCTGTTCGTATAGATGAACTAGTACACACCCATTTTGTACTCTAGACATCGTCAGTATGAAACTAATTTCATACAATACGATCAGTTCAAAAAATGGTGAGTTCATTTGGGACAAACTGGTATGTATCTATTTCATACTCTGTACGTCATTTATATGAATGTAACTTTATACAGTACAAATAATTCAATCAAAATTTTCTATGGTATGATTCAATTAACTACTTTCTAGATGAATACTTAGGTCAAATCATCCCGTACGATTCCATAATCTTATAAAATGATTTATTTTAAAAATATAAGTTTTGACTCACTCCCCCAAAGTGTGTGTGTGCACGGTTACCCAATTATAATCACACTCTCTTAGACTCAAGAAAATAAAAAAAAGTATAAACTTCAATTTACAATAAACCCTAATCTAATCTATCTTGAATACTTCAAAAGTCTAGTATGATTTCCTTGAAATGTTAGTATACACAAACAAATGTTAGTATACACAAATTTAAGTTTTGTCATTGCCAAGTCCCAAGTCCTGGATGAGAAAAGTGGAGGGTTGCGTTAGGTAGTCGACAACCAGCATAAAATTTGTCGAACCATAATGACATGAATCCTTTAAGAAATTATGTTAATGCTAGGGCATCCCCTAGAAGCGACGCGCTGTATGGCCTGAATTCAGTGACAAGTGTGCAAGGACCGCTGAACCGGCACCCGGGTGCAGTGTTAAATAGGCAAGGGTTCCCACATCAAGGACGGATGTGGGAAAAGAAGCTGGTCGAGGAAACTAAAATTAGGATAGGAACTAGGAATATAGGTTCCCTTACAGGAAAATTAATGG
>NW_021420087.1:0-1371 GCF_001605985.2 Dendrobium catenatum | reverse complement strand
GGACCTAAAAAGACTTGGTTAGAAAATATTTGAAATGGTCTCTCTTTATTAGATTTAAATGAGAATTTGAATTTTAACATGACACAATGGTGAAGAAGGATTCAAGTAGCCGACTGTTGACCTCATTTTTCTATGAGGTCACTTGGAGCAATCTTGACCTTAAATCAATTTAATCTCCAAACCAATTCAAACTCTAGGATCCTACTAGAATTCCGACCATAGGATCTATTCTAGGTCCTAGGATCCTTGTAGACTCTAGACCTTAGGATCTACCTAGACCCTAGATCAGTCTAGAACTTAGGATCTACATAGATCTTAGATCAATCCATACTTTCAAACCCAAAATCCAAGGCTAAAGGCTCCACCCTGAAAGCCTTATCAAGGATTTTTTTTAAACACTTCAAAATACAATCAAATGACATCCGATTCAGAGTTTATCACTTGCAAAGTGATAAGAAATATCTCTATAGATAACCCTCCAAATTTGAGCCCATTCTGAGGTCCCAAACCTCAGAAATTAAATTGAAATCCAAAGGCTGTAAAAACCTTCAAATATTTACACCCTATGCCACTGGACCTGCCACCCAATGGATTTTGACCTTGGAGTTTCTATAAAGCCTCAAATCACTTCCAGACACTTGATTATGACCTATTGAACGTTAAACTATACTTTGGTGGACCCATTTTAACCCCTAGTTAACCGGGGGTCAAAATGACCAAATTACCCCTTAAGGGTTCAAATATCAATTTCAAATCAAATGACCTCCAAATTGTTTATAACCACTTCCAATAATTTTTTAATATCAAACCCAATATGTTAAGTTTGGACCCACCCCCTGGGTCAACCTGGTTGACCCAGTCAACCTAGGTTGACTCAAAGGCCCCTTAAGGCCTTAATGGGTCACGTCAACCCATTTGACATATCTAACCCATTCAAGCTCTCAAATCCATATCAAAACTTAAATCAAATCAATTCAAACTTATTTGAAGTCAAATCACACCTTGGTTTAACTTGGTCAAACCTTACTTTCTATGTGCTCATGAATTTCAAGTCCAATCCTATTGCTTGGGATTCATCAAAACCATTTCATTAGGTGCCTTGAATACACCTTAGTTCATGTGGAGTTAAGTCATGATCAAATTGAGCAAATCAATCCATTTTGACTTAGTCGAACCATTTGAAATCTCTAACCTTCCTTCAAACCTTAGATCCATAGCTTCATATTCCTTCCAAAATACTTTAATCTTTCCTTGGTGCCACTTAGCTGCCACCTCAACAATATTTGACCTATTTACTAGTCAAAGCAGTCAACAAATGGTTAAAGGACCTTCCAACTGTTAGGAAAGTTGCTATTTGCATGTTTTACATTC
>NW_021420086.1:587163-640796 GCF_001605985.2 Dendrobium catenatum | reverse complement strand
TAGGTTTTCCCTCCTTCTGACCTTGTTTAGTGGTATATTTTTTCTTCCCTAAACAAAAGTCTAACTCATTTTAGCCCAATGGTTTTGAAACTAAGATCTCTTCTTACTTTCTATAATATCCTATCTTATACATAAATCCAAAAGCTCTTAAATATCTTCGAGTTATTTAAAAATCTTTCATGCTTTTATCACATATTTTTATATTATTTTGGACTTATTTTCTTCCCTATGTAGAGAGAGAGCTTCCTATTCTCTAAGTTTGGAGGATATACTCCACAACTGAGCTTCTTTTAAGAGTTTGCAAAAGACAGATTTTTGGCTTGCAGGAATTAAAAAATGAAAAAAAACCAATGACGCCAAATTAAAAAGAGAAAATTTTACACAATTGTGTATCAAAAATCAAAAGATGCTCGAAGAGCCAATCAAAAGAGTCTCAAGAGGCCATAAAATGAGCCCACTAAAAAGCAAGCTATCCCCTCTTTTCAAAACTATTTTAAAACTTAAGAGAACTCATTAACTATTTGGATGAATTCAAAGGCTTGATTTCAAATCCATGATTGAGAAAAAGTACTTGTTTTATTATTCTATGAGATGGTATTTGTAAACAACGTTTGATTGGATCTATCTTTTTTTTCCCAATTAGGTTTATTTGAGTAAGTATTGTTATTTTTCAAAAAGAAATATTATAATACCATCAAAAAACGTCTGATTTTAGGGTTAATAGAACGGATATCTTACCTTTGTCTAATTAGGTATAGCTAAAAATCCTTGAATCTTGTGGAACTCTAAAGATTTTAACTCTTTTGAGATACTTCTCATATTGATGCCTCCATAAAACAAAAAAATTAGAAAAATTAACAATCCAAAATATTCGTCTTTTTGATTTTTCGTTGTGTTTTCTTTTACTGTGTTTTCTGATTGTTTTTTCTTTTGTTTTATTTTTGAGGGGCCTTGATTCATCACCATTTTTCCTTGGTTTCAATTTCATAGTCACATCGTCCGGCCGATATTATTTATCGTCCATGCACGAATAGGACCAAAAATCTCAAAACTCCATCTGTGAACTTTTCTATGCTTGTTGTAACTCCATCATCTTGGGCGATCCATATATCGGTCTTGGACCATATATCGGAACTCTATTGCAATCATGGATATGTCCTAAGCCGATAGAAAATATTTCGCCTGGCCGAACAATTTATGTGCATCGTCCTGCCGATACACTTGGATAAGATCCTGGAGTGTATCGGGCCAGGACGATCCACGTTTAGCCCGTATTGAATCTTTAAATTCGGCCGGACACATCCTTAATTCATATTGGACATCGTCCTGGCCGAATCCACTGTCTCGTCCTGGATATGATACACGTGGCAAGAATTTAAAAACCATTATAACTATTGGCCGGTCACGATCAATTATTGTGCATTCGTCCCTGATACGATACACCTAATCGGCCCGGATAATCTGCTTTTTTCAACGATCATCCGATTGACTCCTCGGGGCCGATCGCCTTGTCTATCGGCCTGGGCCGATCATCTAATCGGCCCGACGATTGGACCGCCTTATTGACACATCCGGCCCTTCGTAAGTAATTCATATGAGCCATATCGACCCTGGAACGAAATTTTGCAAATCGGCTAGGACGATATGGGCGTTTTTCTAAATTCTGGGCCGTCATCCCAGCCATTAGTTTTGCAGCTTCCTCACCTTCTCCTCTTGTGTTTTCTTGCTAACTCCTCTCATGCTGGTGGGAAACGTGACCGACAAACTTCTGGGAGTTCTGAGGGCTGATCTGACCTCCATTTTTAGGGAGCAGAAGATGGAGTCGCCCACTCTATCGTTACAAAGAGTTGGAATAACTTCTCAGAATCATAAATCCTGCCCAACATCTTCATACCCGGTAATGGATTTTTCGGCTCACCACCTCCCTTGCTTCATTCTTTCTCTCCTTTCTCTTTCAATACCAAGTTTCTCGAGAGTTTTTTTCGCAAACCTTCGCATTAAACCCTACCATCACAGCCTGAACTCCTATTGTGAAATCGGAAACGCACCTATCGAAACACATATCAGATTGTGTGGATCTTTTATAGCTATCCACCGACCCGGGGATAAGCATGCAACTAATGCCTCAGATCCGATCTTGAACTGGTCCATTGGCCGATCACTTCCTATCGCCAGACCAATGCACCTTACCATGTTGGAGAGAGCTAGTCTTTAGCAAAGATGCTAGGACAATCCAACATGTCCTCCACTCCATAATTATCCAAAAAGCCGGGGACAAACCACATCAACCCCTTTACTTTCCCTCAGTACTTCTACATCAAGACTGTTGTTATGTGGTCAATAGAGTAATGATTGCTCAAATAGAGAATTCAATACTGCGGATTTAATCATTCGATACATTGATCACTTAACCACAATCTGCGATCCGGGTCATAAGAGTAGAAACCATCTAGCCTAGGACACATCATAGCCTATGTCCTTGAAAACCAATACAACTTTTGTATCCTATTCTACGTAACCTCCCAATCCTTCTACTCAACAGTTCCTTCAGTACCCTTCAAAATACTCGTCTCCACCTGAGGAACCTTGGGGGGTAGAGAGGAGGAGGCTCCCGCTCCCTTTTCTGACCCTGTTCCTCTCCACCAGCACTCACCGGTTGATAGAGTTGATTGAGAGGGTTTGATCGATGGGAGACCCGCTTTGACGCCTACGTTGCTGCACAGGAGAAGCAACACCTCTGAGGACATTGCCGCTAACGAGCAGCACGGACTTGAGGATTTAGCCGCGATTTGCGGTTTCCTACTCCTCACAGCAAGCAACGCTATGACCAGACATCGCCTGGATCAATGCTCAGTTTACCACGCTTGCACCGCTACTTTAAGCAGCACCTCCACACCTCCATCAGATGATCAGGATCCTCGTTCTTTTAGTCTGTGCTTTCTGGTGTTTGTTTCTGTTTTTTTTTTTTTTTTTTTGTAGTTTTCTTTTTAGTCTTTGTTTGTATTTCTTTTGTATCTGGACCCTCTTTTTGTGATGACAAAAGTGGGAGTAGGGTGTGGTAGGAAAAGTTGTTGGGTTTGTAACTTTGAAATTCTAAATGGACTTTTTTTGGATATTTTCCTACTTGTGTTTGTCATCATAAAAAAGGGGAGATTGTTAAAATCTAATTCATGGCTTAAGTTTGATGATTGAGAAAACATATTTCTCTTGGACTACTTGTTGCTTCTAACTTTTCAGAAATCGAAGATCGGACGATCAAGAAGAAGCTAGTTTAGGATTGCGTAGGTTTTAGGGTTTGAGTGAGTCTGTACTTTTATTTTTTCACTTTTTTGAGTCTCTTGTAATAGTCAAAGAAACTGATGCCTAAGTAACCCTAACACACACACACTTGAGAGACTTAGAATTTCTGTTTTTACTCATATCGGCCAGGATGATTTTTTTTATCGGCCTGGACGATCAGGCTTAAAATAGAAAGTCTAAATAAGGATTCTATTAAGGCAAGCCACATCATTAACATATCGGCCTGGATGATACGTGTATTAGCCAGGATGATAAGCTCAAAACAGAAAGAAGTTGCCACCATAGATAGTTAAGGTATACTACATTTTTAAATTATTGGCCAGGACGATCATTGATCGGCCTGGACGAAATTATCAAATTATGCCTTAATTGATCAAAAAATTAAGGGAGTAATTAAGGATGATTGATACGATCATATTATCCTGAACGATCGCAGGAATCGGACCAGAACGACCAGTCAAAAACCTTAAGTTACTCTCAGAATGATAAAATATCAGGCCAGCTCGTATCCAGGGCTATCTCAGGACGATATCCCCATGATTTGAAAACTAATGCGGCCAGGATGATCGTAGAGATCGTCCCTGGACGATCAAGCCAATTTTCAATCGTCCAGTCTCTTGCATCCAGGGTGAGATGCTCTGGCCGATCTTCTGAGTTTTTATACTGATCGGCCAGGCCGATGTCCAATCGGCCCTGGACGATAAATGTCGGCAACTTGCAATTAATGAGCTCCTTTGAAGCTCTTCTTATTTAAGAGCTCTTGTTCTCATTGTTTTTGAAAACCTTTGGCTGTGCTGACTGAGAAGACCTTGAGGAGGAAAGAGAGCAGGGAGAGAGGGAGAGGATCTATTGTGAGGGGGCTTTGTGACGCGGAATTCACAGGGTTGCTTCAAGGATCGCTCTGAATTGTTTTCGTCTAGAGTTTCTCATCCGTGGAAGGGTCGTGAGGTAGAGTAGCTTTTGTTGTAGTTCTCGCCAGCTTCACGGAGGAAGCAAAAGGAGATAGTTCTCTGCCTTGCGGGGTGGCAAAAAGGAGGTTCTTGTGGGGCTTCTCCGCCTAGCCGTGGGGGCTAAAGGAGAGTCACGTTTTGTAAGTGGCATACTTGGAGGGTGCCTCCAAGGAGTGGACATAGGTCCGAGCTGACCGAACCACATAAATTTCTGTGTTCTTATTTTTTGCTTCCGCACTTTTAATTCCAACATTTATTTTTGTGGTGTGATTTTGGTTTATACAATTTTTTTATTCTTTGTGAAAAAGAAATTTCAAAATACCAATTCATCCCCCCTCTTGTGTTAGCTTGGGCCAGTTCTATAGGGTTAACATCCCCTAACGAACTTTTCACGATTGCACCTTCTCGTAGGGGAAAATAACTGACACAACTCATCTCATTTGAAATGATTACATCAGTATGATTAGTTTAAAAATTATAAATTTTAAACACTACACAAATGTGTGTGCACAGTTATTCAATTATAATCTTACTCCTCAGACCAATAAAATGTAAAAATACATACTTCATTTATAATGAACCCTAATCTAATCTAATTTGAAGTTTTCAATAATCTGGAGAATGATTTCCCTGAAATATTACTACACATAAAAAACAAAAGAATACATCCAAAATAGTTGAAGAAATTATAATTAAAATAATAATATTTAGAATCATCAAAACATACATGTTGTCAGAATATTATAAATCGAAAACTAAGTTGTAATTATCTCAAATAACTCAAAACACTCTCCCACAAACCATCTCTTTCACTTACTCTTAAAAAATCATGAAGAATAAACTATTTCATGTCAATTTCTATGGACATTTAATTAAAAGACACGAAAAACCATCCAAAAAAAAATAAAAATTACTATTTTGAGCATATACATCGTATAGTGAATCGTACATTATGTACAAACAGTTAAAAAAACTACTGCGTGCAAATCTATACGAACTATTTTCATACACGATAATAATCTAGTAAAAACCATATTCGTATTGTATAAATTGTTAAAACAATTTTCCTTGATTCATCAGGATGAAAAGGTTCCCCACATTTTCGTACTCTGGACATCATCTATACGAATAAGGCATCATATAGTACAATCGGTTTAGAAAAATTTGGCATTCATTAGGACAAAAAGGGACCCATCCAATTCATACTCTGGACGTTGTATGTATGAATAAGGCATCGTACAGTATGATCCGTTCAGAAAAATTTTGCATTCATCGGGACGAAAAGAGACCCGTCTAATTCGTACTCTAAACGTCGTCTATACGAAGGGAACTTTGTACAGTACAAACCGTTCAAAAAAATTGATGTTTATTGGGATGAAAAGGAATCTATTCTTTTCATACTCTAGACATCATCTATACGAAGGAGGCTTCATATTAAATGATGAATACTTAGAAAAATTTTATTTTTGTTGTTCGTTTAATTGCTCGTATGAGGAAATAACTAAATAACTCATCCTGTATGAAATGAATTTGTACAATAAGATTAGTTTAAAAAAATTATAATTTTTTTAAACACTCTCCCAGTGTGTGTGTGCACAGTTACTCAATTACAATCACACCATCTCAGACTCAATAAAATAAAAAATACAGACTTTATTTACAGTGAACCCTAATCTAATATGATTTGAATTCTTCAATAATCTGAGTATGATTTCCCTAAAATGTTAGTACACACAAACAACAAAAGCAATATATCCAAAACATATTAGAGAAATAATAATTAAAATAATAACATTTGAAATCATCAAAAACACACATGTTGCAATAATCTCAATAATTCAAAAAACTAAGCAGCAACAATCTCAACAGTTTACTCAAATGGACATTGGATTTTGATATTCGAGAGAAATCCCCAATTTCTCCTATGTATATCTCATTTTTGAATATGAGACTTCACTTCCTTAGTTCTTAAATTTTATTTAGTTTGGCTTCAATTTTTTATAGGCCTTTGCAAACGAACCAAGCTACTGTATCTATCTCACGGCTATCTATAGCTCATATTTTGTTTGAGTTTGATATCTCTAAGAAACATTCAAATGAGATATAGATTGGGTCAGAGTTGAATGGTTATTTCCAAAAAGTGGAATTTGAAAAGTGGTACAAGTCTTTTAACAACTTAAAGCATAAGGTTTGAATGGGTGTAAGAAGACAGATCCAATAAGTTATAATATGGCTAAATCATTGTCTGCTCCGTCTACTCTATAAACTATAAGAAAGGTTGAAGTAGAGGAAACCCCATTTTGTTAACCCAACAATAGAGACTGCAAAGCACAATGGCTTATTTGACTCAACAAGCTCAAGTAGTCATAGTACATGAAATCATCCAATTAATTGGAGAGTTAAAGTTATAGTGGAAGAAAAAGTCCCAATCAATAAGTTTCAAATATGTGTAAGCTCAAGATTTAGACCATGAATATATGACTTCAAAATCTAAAAACTTTAATAAATCTTGCTTAGGGATCTCGTTTCCCCATAGCTTAAGTCTAAAGCTTGAACGTGCATATAAGGTCAGACTCAATAGACCCAGATGTAGCCATATTGCTGGTAGCTCTGTCTACTTAACATGCCATAAGAAAATCCGTAGTAAAAGAACCCCCATTTCAACATTTGAATGGCAAGAGCTATCAAATTCTAGCTGACATAATCTAATGCACTAAAGTAACTCAGATTGTAGTCCTCTCATCTAATTAAGGGTCAAGAAATTGCCTTTATTTTGTATTACCCATTAAACTAAAAACCTATAATTCCTTCAATAAATTTGTAAAGCACAATGTAAGGATCAAAGGAATTCTTATTCCATAAGTCTGCTAATGCACAAAGTAAGGAATCGACAAAATTATCTTATAGTTCACATAAAGCCTAAGGCTGAATTAATCGAATTTCATCATCAATAAGTATGATATGCATAAAGCACTAGACTAAAGCTATAACCTCACAACTATCTTTTAAGACAGGAGACATTTTAAATATTTATTTGGTTCGATATCGTATTGCATGCTAAAGGGTTTATGTCACCGACATCTACTCATTTATCAAGCCACACGAAGCATAAGGTAGAAGGAACCAAAACCTCATAACTCAGGATAAGCTATGTAGATTGTATAACTACTAAATATAATAGGTGGCTAAAGCTATAACGCTCACAACTATCTTCTAAGACAGGAGACATTTTAAATATTTATTTGGTTCGATATCGTATTGCATGCTGAGATTCACAAATAAATATTTAAAATTGCCTATAATGTTATCAACACAACTCAGAATATAATTGAAGAACAAAATAGTAAAACCTCCATATATATGTATAATAATCATCATAAGGATTAAGTACGACCATAGAAGTCACAGGAGCAACAAAATAGAACTCATAATTGAATAATATATAAAAAAAAAAATTTAATTCACAATTCATATACCAATTTGCAAATGCATATTTATAAGATTACACTAGATAATAAAAAGAGAAAGTATAGTGTCCTTCAAAAAGACTAAAATCTGTCTCCCAATCTATGCTTTAAAAGGAAGTCAACAATCTTTTTCTGCTCCCTTCCAAAGACCAAGTATCCTATGCTTTTATGACCTACATGTTGCAAATCTGTTCGTTCAATGAATTACACTTTTATGATTAGCAAACACTATGATTTCCTTTCTTATAACTGACATTTCAAGGCAAAGAAATCAGATGACAAATCAAGACAGTTCAAATTGCTAGGTTAGTTTGAGTCAATCTGTATTTTACTTTTCTCTTCTTGAGTCAATTGTAATGTTCAAAGGGACTGATGCTAAGTAACCCTACACACACACACTTGAGAGACTTAGAATTCTATTTTTACTCAAATTGGCCAGAACGATATTTACATCGTCCTGGATAATCGGGCTTAAAACAAAAAATATAATCATGGGTTCTTAATTAAGCGGCCGTCATTAGCAAATGCGCTGGACAATACGTGTATCGACATAGGACGATAGGATCAAAACAAAAGAAATTGCGCCATAAACAATTAAGTATCTGTATTTTTGGAAATCGGCCAGGACGATCTTGGATCGGCTTGTGATATTCACAATTATGCTTAATTAATCAGACAAATCAAGGAAGTAATTAAGGATGATTGATACGATCACATCATCCTGGATATCGCAGGATCGGCACAGGATGATCTATTCAAAAACTTAGTTACTTCTGGATATAAATATCAGCCAGCACAAATTCAGGGCATTGTGCTAGACAATCGGGATCGGACAGCTGAATTCAGGGTGTGCTCTAGACATTTTCCTCTATTTGAACTGATTGCCAGGGCGATCGTGAGATCGTCCTGGATGATCAAGCCAATTTTCAATCGTCCAGTTTACATTCAGAGTGATGCTCTGGCCGATCTCATGGGATTTGTACTGATCGGCCAGGATGATGTCCATATCGGCCTAGACGATATTGTCGGCAACTTACAATTAATGAGCTCCTTTGAAGCTCTTCTATTTAAAAGCTCTTGTTCAACATTTGAACATCCTTGGCTTACTTCTTGACCTGAGAAAACTAAAGAGAGAGAGAGAGGATCTTATAAGGGGGAGCTTGTGAGGGATTCACAAGGGTTTCTCCAAGCATTTTCCACTTCTTCTTCCTAGAGTCTCTTTTCCTTGGAAGGGTTGGGAGAGTAAGTTACAGCAAGCGATCGAGGTTTCTCTGCCTGCTTCAGGAGGAAGCAAAAGAGAAGGTTCTCTGCCTTGTCCGGGTGTGAGAAAAGAGGTGTTGTAAAGGCTTCTCCGCCTAGCTATGGGGCTAAAGGAGAGTCACGATTGTAGTGCAATCTCGCAGGCACTCCGGGACTGGATAGTTAGTTGCCGAAACCACTAATTTAAAACCCTTGTGTTCTTGTTTTTTACTGCTTCTGCATTTATTTTCTTCCGCACTTATTTTTTTGTGGTGATTTGGTTTGTATTCGTGCTTTGACTAAAGAATTTTTTAAATACCAATTCACACACACCCCCCCTCTTGGTTAGCCTTGGGCCAGTTCTATAGAGCTTAACATCCCTAACGAACTTTCATACATAAAGAAATAGAGATGTTAGCAAAAAGGAGAAAGATTATGGAAATATATGTAAAGCTAAAAAAAGGTGTACCTAAACCAAGGTCATCTGTAGTAGCTCATGAACTGATGTCCTGCTCCTCCTAGAATCAGTGTAGAACAATAAGAGTATTAGTGAATAGCTAAAGAAAGAAAGGAGAGTTACATAAACTAATAAAGTAAAAATGTACATGAGCTGAAGCCTCCTATGGAAAGTGATTGGCTATATCATGTTCCTGTAGTGACCTGCACAAAGTAAAGAGGCATCAATATAATTAGAAGTGTAAAAGTAAGGTGAAAGCTAATAAAGAGAGCATAATTATGTTGATGTATCCTGCGGTGGCTAACTAACTAACTTCTTTTTCATGTGAAACTTATGCAAGACTAGGGGTGTCAATTTTTGACCTGACCTGAAAGTCAACCCCGACCCGACCCAAAAAAATCTGGGTTCGGGTTGACCTGTTTAGAAAATGGGTCAGGTTCAAAATTTTGACACATTTCAAAAATGGGTCAGGTTCAGGTTGACCTGAAAACGTGAAATCAACCCGACACTGACCTGAAAGTCGAATCCATCCCAGTTTTTGCCTGCACTTGCGACACCACCCGCTGACACACTCGTGTTGTCACGCCATCACCCGCTATCACGCTCACACCGTTGCACGATCCTATGAACTTAATCCTGAACATGTGGTTCCACAGACAATCAGACTCCATCCAAAGTCAGAACTAATGCCGTCACGCGGTCCCGCAGACTCCATCCACCGGAGCAGTCCAGCAGACTCTATTCGCACTCGCTCTATCGTGAGCTCCGCCCTCTGCTGCCCGGGTCGAGTCATGTGAACCCGGCAACCCACCTGAGTTGGGTCCGGGTTGAAATGTTTGACCCGTTTGCAAAAATGGGTTAGGTTTGGGATGACCTATTTAAATCTGGTCAACTCAGGTTCGACCCAAACCTTATTCGTCGACCCAAATTAGCACCCCTATGCAATACATTATGCATCATTATTATAAGTATAAAATCAAAACAAAACTAAAAAAAGAAAGGGAAGAGAGTCTACATGGGATAAGAATAATTATAGAAAATTAATGCAGCAAAGTCCAGCAAGCTAATGGATATATAAAGCTCGGGTAAATTTTGAATAACACCTATAATTATATAGTATAAATATTACATTCATATATGACTACAATGATGATAAATATTAAGCATATGCAAAAATAATTAGAAACT
This sequence comes from Dendrobium catenatum, assembly GCF_001605985.2. Taxonomy (NCBI): domain Eukaryota; kingdom Viridiplantae; phylum Streptophyta; class Magnoliopsida; order Asparagales; family Orchidaceae; genus Dendrobium; species Dendrobium catenatum. The sequence continues at coordinate 630,195 of NW_021420086.1, read as the reverse complement.
AAGGTGACAGTGAACAAAAGAATAACACAATATGATAATGTTATTTACTAGAATCAATCTACAGAGTAATGCTCTAGGGATCTAAGTATGAAGTGTTGTATCACTATCTAATGGATCCCTACTTAACTAAAACTCGTATGTCAATCATATTATTAACTACAAGTGCATCTAAAGATCTATGAAGACACCATCATAGACTCATGAAGAGTGGCAAAATTAGAACATCAGCGTGACATTCAAACAAGTTTTTTGAGATTCACAAAATGAAAACTTCAGTGTGACATCTAGACAAGCTGTTGGAGATCCAAAAAATGAAATTTTTGTATGACATCCAAACAAGCTCTTAGAGATCCACAAAATAAAAATACAATGTGATATACATAATAAATATTTAGATATTTATAGGATTAATCAGCATACAACAAACATGATTCTCTCTAAGCGCATATCACATATATGAGGGGGGTATTTGTTGACCTCTATAGCAAATCAAAATAATTAAATATCAAACAAAAAAATTTATATATAACAGTTCAAATCCCACAAAAATACTAAAATCTTTTTTAATTACCATGCATTTGGCATGGTTCGTGTCTCTTCCTACGATTCTTGCATAGAACCTTGAGCAATAGCACTTACTTGCATTAATAAAATGAAGACAAGGTACTCGTTTGTCTTCTTTCACACAGCCAATCATAGCAACCGCAAATTTGCTCTTCCCTTATCTCTCCCCTACGCTAGATCTAAGTTCCAAACCTAGACGTCCAAGCCTCTAACTCACCTACCCCTCTATTTTATCAAAGTTTTAACCAACCTGAGATATAGCAATCAATGCTAAACTCTACATCCCCTTCTTGAAACTCTCTACTTCCATCAAGAATCCATTTGAACCAACACTTACAGCTCTATATGATCTCCTACCTCTCCATTTTTTTAAGTTGTAAATCCCTATATAATCTCTACCAGAACTCCGAACCAGTTATTACCTTTCTCCATAACAAAAAAACCTAGCAGCCAACAAAAAAAGAGTTGCATTCTTCAAATCTCTATCTTACACTACAGCTATCCAAATCAGCTCCATCCAACTTGTTCTTCCTACTGCCTTCAAAAAAAATCCAGCCCACAAAATCCTCCATACCTCACAAATCCCTGCTACCACTTCCAAACAGCCTACTATACGTCAAACCCATAAATCCCAATCCAAACAAGCCCGCTATCCAACCTCATCCTTCTCAGCAAACTCCACATATTTCCCTATTCACTATGCAAGTTCCGCCTAACACTAGCAGCCAATAGCACACTCCCAAATAACTCACTATATCACCCTATCAACTCTCTCTCTCTATCTTTGAACTCATTAGTTATCTCTCCTTCCATACCTCTCAATTTTATTAATATTATCATTAATATCATTCATATCAATATTAATATAGTTATTATTATTATTATTATTATTATTATTATTATTATTATTATTATTAAAATAAAGAAATGAAATAAAAATAAAAAGAAAAAAAGTAGAGAGAGAAAATTAAAAAAAAAAAGTGGAGAAGAAAGAAATGAAAACAAAATATTTTTATGCATTTTTATCATCATCGTTGTCTCACTTGCGCTAAGGTATAATCTTTCCTAACTCAAAACTCTCAAATCCCCATTCTTCGCACTCAACATGGAGGACCCCCTATGCACGCTTTATTTAGCATGATCGGAGTAAACTCGGTGTGACACTTATAGTGAGGCGGGGAAGCCTTGTGCACGTTTTGCTTAACGTGGTGGTGCAAAATTAAGTACCTATGCCCCTCAGTGATGGTGGGGAAAGAAAACTTCATCTTTAAATAGATACACTAGAAGACCCTTGCATGCCTTTCTTAGCATGGTGGATTGAAGACTATGGCAGCGGTGTCACTCGACACTAACCCTGCATATCTTTTTTGATGTGGAGGGCAGGCTATGACTCCTAAAATTTCTCCTAAATGAGGGAGACATTGAGAATCTACCAAAGTTTGAACTGAAAGGGACCTGATTATAAAAAGAATGGAAAATATAAGATTGTGCTTCTAAGCCATTGAACAACAATGAACTTGAAAAAAATGAACTACAAGGAACATAGCTTAATTAAAATAATAAGGAATTAGACTTTAAAATTGGTAAACATACAATTAAAATTTGAAAGAAAAAAAAAGAACTATATAAGCTAAGTAATAACTTTGATCATTCAAATGCATTCAAATTAATCTCATGCATTCAAATAAGGAACACGTTATATATGATGAACAATATGTGGACAAGAAAATGCAACCACCTGCATATGGTTATGAACATGAACACGATGCTTGCATAAGTATAATAGTTTATCTACACGAGGAGGGAGATTTATGATGAACACATAACCTCACTTACAGAAAATGAAGGGAGGCAGGATGATTGCAATAAACATCATATCTTACTCATAAAAAAGGAACATAGAAACTCATAAATAGTTGACATCACATAAGTGTAAATAATTTTGCTAGACCCCAGCAAGTAATGGTAATCGATATAAGAAGAGTTTGTGGGACCCCTCAAATATACAAATTAGGAAATTGTAACAAGTACAACATGTTACTTTTTGATGAAAGTAGTGCATTAATAACAAGCACATACACTCATAAATGACATATGGGCATCTGAACTTAATGTAACCCATTTGTGAGTGATTATTCAGAGCAGAGCATGCAGTGAATATTATGTCATTCCTTTAATCAGTGATAGCCATCTTACAAATAAGTGCAGCAGTTACCTATGAATATTAAGAGATAATTAGTGTAATAAGTTGCTGATGAACATATTTAAAGAATTCATCAATGAATACAACTCATCTAATTGTCAGCATCAACCTATAGATCGAAGCACCAATTCACCAGCAAATAATGATGCTCCTTATGAACATACATAATGAAATATATGGGAAATGCAAACTCTTGACAGAAATAATAGAGGAGTTTCTATACGCATAATAAGCATGTGAGTGCTAATTAGCAATAAGTAGTGGATGTTACAACACCACTACAATTAACAACAATTCAACAACCCGTAAATGTGTTAATCAATCGTAAGTGGAGAAAGATGATGCATAGAAAATACAAATATTTATGGTGTATTATAGGAAGATCTACCATACATACTAGATGCTACCTACATGCAAATATAGGGGAGTGGTAGAAAATACAAATACGTACAGGTAGCGCTAGAAGATTTCCATTTAGTGTCACTTACTCCAAGATTACGATGGAGGGTTCATGATGCATACATCAATCCTGCCTACAAATAAGAAAATCACTTGCAAACATACACAATGTAACAAAATGATGGATGTGACACACTGTCTATACATAAAAGCAACAAGCTTGTGATAAATGCATGTATCTTTGAGCCACAAAAACAGGTTTATTATGTATGCAGTGGTCAACATACAATGGCTGGTGACTTATGAATGTCCACTGATGACTACAAAAATATTCTGCAAAAGCTCACTGTGCTAAAAAACTTACATGCATGAAGCTACGAATAACCCACAACATAATGCAAAAATTCAGCTGTATGAAATGGCAAAAATTAGTAGTTAAAATTGCGGGCCATTGATAAACTAAAGTAATAAATTAATGATTCCAGGTTGATGCACCAGAATAATCAGTCATCTTGTTAAAAACAAAAGATGAATGAAACAAACAGCATTATTAATGCTCAACAAATAAAATTTCACATGCTATTAAGTAACTCTATTAGATATGTGTTTATAAAGCAGGCGTAAGGCATCCATAAGCTACTACATCACGCCATCAAATTTGCAACATGTATACAAGGGATAGAAGACGTGTTATTAAATAACTATATTAGATATGTAACACTTGTACAAAACAGACATAAGGCATCCATAAGCTACTATGCCACGCCATCAAATTTGTAACATATATACAAGCGGTAGAAGATGTGGACATGATTATAAATAAAATATCGTGTACATTCAAATGGAAATCACCTGAATAACTAATTAACATTAATAATTGCAAAAATGCTCACCAAATACCTACATTATCGATGTCGAGCATGTTTTAGGTATATACATAACATCTAAGGATGCTACGTGGGTCAAATGATAAATCTAAATTTGAGCCCGATCCATCTATGTGAGTAAGCAAAAGTGAACACAGCTCGAACTATCAACAAATATACGATCATGGTATCAACCAACATATTCCTTTTATATGTTTATATTGAAAGTTCGATGGGGATGTTAATTCCCTAAAGAACTAGTCCCAAAGCTAACCAAGAGGGGGTGAATTGGTATTTTAAAAAAAAAATTAAGCAAAAGCACAATCACAACCAAACCAATATTCACCACAGAAATCAAAGTATGGAAATTAAATGCAAAAGCACAATAAGAAAGAACACCCCAGATTTTATAGTGGTTCGATCAACCTGATCTATGTCCACTCCTCGGAGCCTCTCCTCCGAGTATTGCACTAAACATAGTGTGTCCCCTTTTGACACCACAGCAAGGTGGAGAAGCCCGTACAAAAACTCCTTTCCACCAACCCAGGTGAGGCAGAGAACCCAACTCCTTTTGCTTCCTCTAGAAGCAAGTAGAGAACCCAACTCTTTTTGCTTTCTTCTGAAGCAGGCTGTGAACCTTGATCAGATGCTGAAGTAGACCACTCTAGAACCCCCAAGGAATCAGGGATGATGACCATAGAAGATGATGATGGATCCTTGCTTGGAGTAACCTTTATGAAACCCCTCACAAACTCCCCCATACAAGATCCTCTCTTTCTCTCTCTCCCTTGCTCTTCCTCTCCTCTTGGCTCTCTCAGGTCAAGACAGTAGCAAAAGATCTCTCTTTAAAAAAAATAAGAAAGTTTTTAAATGAAGGCTCAAAATTAGCCCTAATTAGCAACTAATCGTCAAATCACGTCCAGGAAAAAAGTACATTGCATGTACGATTAGTTCAACTCGACAAATATTGTCCAAATAATTGCCTTGGATGGATGTATGAATGATAGTAAAATAGTTATATCGTTCAGGATGATCTCATTATTGTCCAGCCAATTAGTACAAAATGACGATTATCATCCAGAACATCGCCCTGAAAGGATGTATAGACGATGGAAAAATAACTTGATCGTCTAGGCCAATCTCCAATCATCCCGAATGATTAGTTTAATTCAGTATATATCATCTAGAGCATCGCCCTAAATAGAAGAAGGCTAATATTTAATCTTCCGGGAAGAATTAAGGTCTGTGAATTGATCATCCCGACTGATTCTGCGACCGTCTATGACGATATAATTGAGCAATCAATCCTTAATTACTATATTAATTTAGGCATAATTGCACTATATCATTCAGTATGATATCCTAGACGATGTCCAAAAATAAAAGATACCTAAATAGATCTTTCGGATATTAAAGAAGAAAAACTCACTCTCTAATATAAGGAAGAACAAACCATAAAACAGAATCAAAATCATATGATAAACATAATGACAAGATTATGAAAAAAAACTTGAAAGTAATATAAAGACTTTAAACTTTATAAATATAAGATAGATTACTGTAGCAAGATAGAAAAGATCTCAATCGTAAACTCCAGTTGTTAATTTGAGATAGATTTTTATTTAAAAAGAAAATTATACCACTAAAGGAGGTTAGAGGAAGAAAAACAATCAACGATATTTTCTTCCTTTAACAGATTAAGAAATGTAAAATATTGACTACAAATTTTCAAAAAAAAAACATGGCTTAAAATATAATTTCGGCAGTGATCACACAATAAAAAAAAACTAAAATAATAGAAATAAAATAAAGAAGAGAAATAAAAACTACTAAAAAGTAAAATAAGCAAAGTGAAACAAAACAAAAAAAAGAAACAAAATAAAAAATTCAGAATTCAGTAAACAACTAGTTCATGCATTTATGTCAATCACACCCATAGATGTTGAAAGTGTCAAAAGCCAGTGGTTTAGTAAAGATGTCAGCCAATTAATTCTCAGTTGTTACATGGTGTAATTCAATGTCTCATTTGGTCACATGGTCTCTAATAAAATGATTTCTTATATCAATGTGTTAGGGCCTTGAATGTTTGATAGGATTCTTAGAGATATAGATAGAACTAGTATTGTCAAAAAGGATTGAAATTGTGTCTATAGGTAATCCTAAATCTAAAATTTATTGCTTCAACCAAAGGACTTGGGCCACATAACTTCCTAAGACAATGTACTCAACTTCAGCAATGGAAAGTGCAATAGAGTTATGTTTTCTACTAAACCAGAAGACTAAAGATTATCCTATGAATTGGCAAGTTCTAGAAGTTCTCTTTTTATCCGCCCTACATTCTATAAAATTAGAATCAGAATATCTAATAATATCAAAAGAAGTGTTGTGCCTAGGATACTAGATTCCTAAGTTTTGGGTCCCTAAAAGATATCTAAGAATTCTCTTAACTACAGTTAGATGGGATTCTTTAGAATCAGCTTGAAATTTAGCACAGAGACAAATACTAAACATCATATCAGGTCAACTAGCAGTCAGGTAAAGTAAAGATTCAATCATACCTCTATAACTCTTTTGATCAATAGATTTTTCATTTGAGTCCTTATCCATCTAAATATTAGAAATCATGGAAGTACTTATTAGCTTGGCTTTATCCATTTCATATTTCTTCAAGATGTTTTTAATGTACTTTCATTTATTTATAAAGGTTCCTTCATCCAATTATCTTATGCTAAACCCCAAAAAGTAGGACAACCCTCTCATCATACTCATCTCAAACTCCTTACTCATTATTTTAGAAAAATCATCACATAGCTTCTTATCAGAAGATTCAAAAAGTATATCATCAACATATATCTGAATAATGAGTAACTCATCTCCTATTTTCCTTAAAAAAAGGTTGGTGTCTACACTTCCCTTAACAAAATCCCTCTTTAGTAAAAATATGCTAAGCCTCTCATACCAAGCTCTTGGTTCCTGTTTTAATCTATATAAGGCCTTTTTTAATTTGAAAATATTATTTGAAAATTATGAACTCTCAAAACTTGGGGTTTACTCTACAAACACATCCTCTTTATTATCCCATTTAAAAAGGCACTCTTCATGTTCATTTAGTAAAGCTTAAACCCTTATAACAGGCAAAGGCTAGTATCACTCTATTGGTTTCCAATCTAGCTACATGAGTAAAGGTCTCCTCAAAATAAACCCCTTATATTATGTTGTACCCCTTAGCTACCAATCTCGCCTTATTCCTAACCATAACACCAAAATTATTCATCTTATTTTTAAAGACCCATTTGGTTCCAACTATACCTTATCCCTTCGGTCTTTCTACAAGCTCCCAAACATCATTCCTAACAAATTGGTTTAATTCATCTTGCATGGCTAAGATCCAAAATTCATCAGATAAGTCTTAATTAATGTTGGTGGGTTTAGTCATTGAGATAAAGGAAGAGTAGTTTACTTCCTTCCTAAGTCCATGCCTACTTATAACACTTTTAGAAGGATCTCCTAAGATCAGTTCTTTAGGATGACTCAAAGAATATCTCCAATCACTAGGAAAGGTCTGTGTAGGTTCTACTCTTTTCTCCATATTTACATTTTCTACTCCTTGGGTAATCTCACCTACACCTTCAGTGTTTTGTGTCTCTACACTCTTCTCCAAATTTTTAACTCCTTAGGTAATCTCTCCAGCGCTATCTTCATCCTCAACACTAGACTCCTTAGGATCAGATTCATCAAACACTATATGAGTAGTCTCCTCCACCACCAACATCCTCTTATTAAACACCCTGAAGGATTTCCCCAAACTAGAATATCCTAAGAACATTCCTTCATCAAATTTTGGGTCAAATTTTCCTAAGTGTGACTTTCCATTATTAAGAATGAAAATCTTACAACCAAAGACATGAAGGTGGGGAAGGTGGGTGCCCTACCCTTAAGGATCTCATAGGGTGCCTTATCAAGTTTGTATCTTACATTCATCCTATCTAACATATAATAATTTATGTTTACCGCCTCAGCCCAAAAGTATTTTGGAAGTAAATACCAAGGTTTTCAGAACCGGACCGGACAACGAACCGAAAGAAGGAGAGGTTCAAGGTTCGACCGGTTTGACCGGTCGAACCAAGGTCGAACAGGATGACGTAATAAATAATAATATTATTTAAAAAATAAAATAAAAATTAAATTTTCTTGTAATTCATTCATCCAACATTCTATTTTCATAGCTCCTAATTCAAATAATATAAACATGACATCAATTAAGTTTATGAAACATAAACAAATAGCATATACTATAAGTGTCTCTTCAAATATGATTTCAACTCTTGAAGCTTGAATTTTATGGCTTCAAGCTTCAAGATACTATCAACATTGCCAGGGGCTTCCTTAAATTGGATATTAATACAAGTATACAACCATATCAGCATATACAAATACATCCATCTGCACTTAGATAACTAGTACAATAGCATTTTTTAGAAAAATTCTATATAGGCATAAATGAGATCACAAACGATATAAACCAGAGTCCAACCTAGATAACAGTTATTGGTATCCAAGAAATCTATGCTAACATTAGTGCCTTTCAAATTCAAGACGGACCCAAAAAAATTTACAAATCATACCAAGCATAAATGGAGAAGAAATAAATTCTATAAGCATAACGAAATTACAAACAAAATAAAGGTACAGTAAGCAACAAACTGAACAAATCATACCAACATAAATGGAGAAGAAATGCAAGCATATTGATTCGATTTGGAGAATAAATGCAAGATTAAATGCGTAAAAAATTACTCCAACAAATAGAAATTCAAGAACCTGCGTGGCTGTGTCGGGATCGTCCGAGCTCGACGGGTCGGGTAGGAGGCCAAACGTAACTTCTTAGTTCTTCCCCAACGTGGTGTTCGCCAGCGGCTGGAAGGTCAGACGAAGGAGAAGAAGTGAAGAAGCATTCGCGTATCTTCATATGGACCGAGTGACGAAGTTTCATTCGCGTATGCTAGGGCAGACGAGCGCTTCGCGTATCTAATACCGACACCCAGTTTATTTAAGCCGTTCGATTGCTGATCAAGGGCACAAATTAGAGCGTTTATGGACCAGCCAGTTTTTCCAGAACCTCCCGGTTCAGCGGTTAGCAGGTTCAACTGGGTTTTCAACAGGTTTTTACCCGGTTATTAAATCACCCGGTTCCTTACTCATGCCAGACCGCCCGCCGGACCGGTTCAAAATTGAACCGGTCAAATCGGCCGGTCCGATCCGATTTTGAAAACCTTGGTAAATACTCAGCAAGCATGGCTCTAGCAGCCTCAATTAAGGTCATATTTTTTCTTTCAATTACCCCATTCTACTGAGACGTCGTAGGAGCTGAGAAGTTCTAACTAATCCCTTTATCCTCACAAAAGTCTTCAAATTTCTCATTTTAAACTCTTTCCATGGTCACTATGAATGGTCAAGATCTCACAACCTAACTTTTTCTGAATCCAAGTGGAGAAGGATATAAACTAATCAAAAGACTCACTCTTATGTGACAAAATTTTAATCCAAGTAAACCTCGAGTAGTCATTAACAATAAAAAATTCATAGACTTTCCCCCTTAAGCTAGCAGTGCTAATGGGTCCAAACAAAATGAAGCATCACATTCAATATTATTTAAATCAAGCATGTAAATATTATTAATTCACTTTTCCTATAAAACAGTATTATTATTCAACCTAATAATGCATATATTTTCTAAAAATTTTATGATGAAGCCCTTGTCGCATAGCTGATTGTGATTAGCAAGTTATGTTTTAGACCATCTATAAGCAAAATAATTTTAATCAAAAGATTTTTGGAGTTTTCGATTATACATGTGCCCGCCACTTTCCTGGTGGTGTTCTCTCCAAGAGTAACCTTGCCTCCAGCCCTAGCCTCCAGCGTAACAAATTGATTGGCATCTCTAGTCATGTATCGTGAGCATCCGCTATCCAGATATCACATGCTCTCATGAGGTCTTTGATGAGAGCACACCTATAAAATCATCAAATGTCATATTTAGGAAGCCAAATAGGTTTGGGTCCCTTCTTATGAAAAGAAGAAAGCAATGCATGTATGTTATGATGTGAATCATACAATTTGGGTCTCCACACCCAATTTGAACTGTGGTGAACAGTGCAAGTGTTTGAAATGTGTCCTAGCATGTCACATGAAAAACATCTAACTCTAAGAAAATAATTTACTAATCTATTTAGGTTATAATTTCCCTTCCTAGGTTTTGGCTTTAGATCAAATGTGGATGTATTTGTATTTCTCTCAAGTGCATTCAATTCAGTTTTAAACTATTGAGATAGTTGTTACTTAGTTCTTGCATGTTTGATATTCTTGTAATTTGTATGTTTTTTATGATTCCAAATATTATCTCTTTGATCATTATTTCTCTTAACATATTTTGAAAGAATTTTTTTGCTCTTGTGTGTACTAATATTTCAAGGAAATCATACTCCAGATTATTGAAGACTTCAAATCAAGATTAGTTTAAAGTTTATTATAATTGAAGTCTATATTTTTCATTTTATTGAGTCGGAGAGAGTGTGATTGTAATTGAGCAACTGAACACACACACTGAGGGAGAGTTTAAAATTCACATTTTTTAAACTGATTGCACTGTACGGTATCCATTCGTACCGGATGATCTGGTTAGTTATTTTTCCCGATGAGTAGTCAAATGAACATAAAAGAAAATTTTTCTAAGTATGGATTGTACTGTACGAACCTAATTCGTATGTGCCTTCCAGATTATGAAATGGACGGGTCCTTGTTTGCCCAAAAAAAAATTTCTAAGTATGGATCATATATGATGATCATATTTCATACATTCTTTCATGAGTATGAAATTGATAGATCTGTTCTCGTTCAAAAATATTTTTTCTAAATATGGATCGTACTGTATGAACCCAGTTCATTCATGCCTTCCAGAGTATGAAAATATGAGGTCCCATTTCATCCCGACATTTTATTCAGATGAAATTTGAAATTTTTTATAGCAAATCATACCAGATGATGACATCATCATATGTACGCCATCCAGAGTATGAAATATTACTATTACTTTTTGTGCAGACAAATTTTGAAAATTTTCTAACTGTTTGTGTCACATAAACTTTGTTCATACTAGATGATGATCAAGTATGAAATGATTTTGTATTGATTCGCAATAGGTTCGTATGTAATAGTATTTGAGCTGTTCTTACGTATGAAATTTGATCATATTATACGATTGTGTATGTTCAAAATTAAAAACTTCATTTTCTGGACAGTTTTTCGTGCCATTTGTATAAAAAGTCCACTAAAAATTGACATGAAAAAAGTCTTATCTTCATGATTTTTCAAGTTATCTTCATGATTTTTCAAGGACAATTGAAGGAGAGAGTGTGAGAGAGTGTTTCAGAGAGATTTCTTGCTAGTAGAGTATGAAGAATTGACAAGGTTACTCAAAGGTAAGGATCTCTGTATGATTTGTGTTTTTACTCTTCCTATTGTCTTTCAAGATTGCTCATAAGAAGATCTTTGAAGAAGATCTGGTTCTCTACTGACACTTACATGGTGTGAAAGGACTATAGTTCTCTGTCAACACTTAGAGAGTGTGAATAGCCGATGAATCTCTATCGACACCTAGAAAGTGTGAAAGAAAAATGATTCCCTACCAACACTTTGAGTGTGTGAAAGGATGATGGTTCTCTGCAATACCGAAGATTCGTGGAAGAGAGTTTTATAAAGACTTATCTGCCTTACTATGAAGGAAAAAGGAAATCCACTTTGGTAATAGTGCAATACCTGAAGAGGGAGTCTTCAGGGAGTGGATGTAGGTCGTGTTTGACCAAACTACTATAAATCCTTGTGTCATTTAAACATTTTGCATTTTATTTACTACAAGTTTTTATTCTGTGGTTAAAAATTTTGTTTTCAAATATTATCAATTAACTTGCTATGAATCTTTAAAGGTCTTTAATTTTTAAATCCAAAAGTAATTTTTAAAATTACCAATTCACCCCCCTCTTAATTAGCCTTGGGACATTAGCTTAGATTTAACAAACTAATCAAGATTCAACAAGTAGTATCAGATCGTTATTTCAAAATCATAAGTTTAAACTTCTTTTTGAAAATGAACATGGCTGCTTTTGGAAAGCAAAACACACCTAAAGGGTACTCGATCACTAGACCTCCTTTATTTGACAATATCCCTTTCAATTTTTTGAAAACACGCATATCTATATTTTTACAGTCACTAAATTATCGTATGTGGATCTTAGATCAAGAAGGGTATACAAAATCAACTAGATTAGTTGATGGTATTAGAGTCAAAATATCCTTTGCAGATTGGACTATAGAAGAATGTGACTTAGCACAACTTAATACAAAATGTTTAAACAGTTTATTTTGTGAACTTAAGTCAGAAGACTACAAGCGGGTTTCCACTTGTAGAAGTAGAATGGACACATGGGATAGACTTTGTGTTAGTTATGAAGGGACAAATAAAGTAAAGCAATTTAGATTAAACATCTTGTTATAAGATTATGAATTATTTCGCATGAAATCAAATGAATCCATTTCTAAAATGTATTCAAGATTTACTCAAATTGTAACTTCTTTACATGCATTGGGTAGGGAACTAACAAACGCTAAAATGGTTGATAAAATTCTTCATTGTTTTCTTACTGCATATGATGCCAAAATAATTGTTAATATAGAGTTTAAAGATTTAAATGTTTACTCAATTGATAATCTTCTTTGTTCACTGAGTGCCTACGAGCAAGGAGTGAGTCAATAAAATATTGATGCAGGTGAATAATGAAAGGAGAAGAATATTACACTAAAAGTGGAGAAGTCGGATAGTGATCTTTTATAACCTGAGGATGAGGATGACATTGCCTTAATGACTAAGCAATTTAGAAGTTTTCTCAAAAATAGCAGAATAGATGCCAACAGTGGAACATATGTAAGTTTAATAAGAATGTTAAGATTTCAAATGATGTAATTTGCTATGAATGCAGGAAACTTGGACAAATAAAATCAGAAAGCCCAAACCTAAAAGTCGCTCCTAACAAGGAGAAGGTAGATGAGAAACCAAATGTGCAAAAGGGCAAGAAGAGATTTCAAAGAGCTTTTTGGGCGAACTCGACTTTAGACTCGTTAGAAATAGAAAAGGAGGAAGAAGTCACCAATTTAGACTTAATGGCCAATAATCTTGATCAGTCAGATCAAGAAGAAGAATGTGACTTGACCTAGAATGAATTATTAGAAGTTTCTGAAAGAATTTTTGATGTATATAGAAAGCTTAAAAAAATACATGCTAGTCTGAATTTAGAAATGCCATAATTACAAAGAGAACATGAAATCTTTAGGAAAGATCATGCATTGATAGATAACAACCACATTACCTTACTTGATGAATTTGATGACTGGAATAAGAAAAATGAAATTTTAAATTCATCCTATGTTAAATTGGAAAAAGAATTCAAAGATTTTATGGATAAATCTAAAAATAGATAGCACTATTTAAATTATGATATTAATATCATAAAAGATGTAAACACATTTCTTAAGTTGAAAGTAAAAGCTCTCGAGAAAAATAGGAAACCCCCAACACTTGAAGATTTTACAAATCTTTTTTTGAGGTCAAAAATTTTAAAACCCAGGAAGAGATAGATTTACATTAATAATTTGATAAATCCACTTCCTAGAGTAAAATATTATTCTTGTGGTATGTTTGAATATATAGAACACACTTATACTTTGGATAGGAAAACTCATTTAGTGTGAAAACCTAAGATGCATAAACCTAGATATATCATACATGCATCTAGTTTTATTTTGCCAAAAGGAGAACCCAAACTTATTTGGCTTCCCAAGTTTAACATTTGATAGTTTTTTAGGAACGCTCTGTTAGACCTAAGCTTTTATCCCAGCGGCTAACCAAGAGGGGGGGTGAATTAGTAATTAAAAATTTATCCCTCTTTTTAATATTAAAAACTGAGAATAACTTTAGTAAATTTTATAGAAACAGTTTTCATCCACAATCTAAACAGTAAAAACAAAAAGCAGTGGAAAAAATAAAAGACACAAGATTTATAGAGGTTCAGTCAAACACGACCTACATCCACTCCCCGGAGGCACCCTGCTAGTATTGCACTAAAACCACTAGTGACTCTCCTTTTGCACCCACAACAAGGCGGAGAAGCCTTTACAAAAGCTCTCTTCCACCACTACCTAGTGCGACAGAGAACTATTATACTTTTACACTCTCCAAGTATTGGCAGAGAACCGTCATCCTTTTACACTCTCTAAGTGTTGGCAGAGAATCATTCGTCCTTTCACACTCTCCCGGAGTAGGTAGAGAACCCTTCGGCTGTTCACACTCTCCAAATGTAGGTAGAGAACCCTTCAGCTGTTCAAACTCTGTAAGTGTCGGCAGAGATTGTTCACACTCTCCAAGTGTCGGCAGAGAACTAGATCTCCTTGACATATATTCTCACAAGAAATCTAGACGGATGAGAGAAAATAGTAAAGTAATCACAAATCACAAGTGGAAATTCTTACCTTTGAGTACCAAGTGAATCCTTCACGCTCCAGTAGTAAAAATCTTCCTTCAAACACTCTCTCACACTCTCTCCTTGACTCTCCCTTTAGTTGACACGAAGATTAGTAGGCAAAAAGATAAAGTGACAGTTTACAAAGGGCCTTTTGTATGAAAGACACAAAAAATCATGCAAAAACTGTTGATTTTCAAGTCAATACGAACAGGATCGCCCTGTACGTTCGTAAGATCATCTCGTACGAACTGTGTAAAATTGTTGCGTATGATTCCTTATATACATTGGGACGAGGTGAATTCGTACATGATCATCGTCCTGTACAAACTTAGTTTGTCTGGTATGAATAGTTATTTTATAGCAACCCAAAAAATAACTGCAGACGTTTCATCGTCGAAAGAATAAAGCAATTCGTCTTGGGACGAACGCTTATGTTCGTCCGTTCGAATAGTTAAAAACATTGTCACCCGAGAATATCGTCTTGGGATGATTAGTGTATTTCATCCGTATGAATAGTTCAAAGTGAGAATCCAGAGGAGATCGTCCAGGGATGATTAGTCCATTTCGTCTATACGAACAGTTCAAACTCAAAATTCAGAGGAGATTGTCCAAGGACGATTAGTCCATTTCTTCCATACAAATAGTTCAAACTTAGAATCCATAGGAGATTGTCCAGGGACGATTGTCCATTTCATCAGTACGAATAGTTCAAACTCAGAATCCAGAGGAGATCATCCTGGGACGATCAGTCTATTTTGTCCGTATGATCTGGACTTAGAAAATTTTCTCACTTTTTCTTGTTCGTTCCATTGCTCTCCGAGGGGTATAACTGATCTAATCGTCCCGTATGAACTATTTTTGTCCCGTACGATCCAAGGAAAAAATTAACTTTTTAAAGATCTCCCTCAGTGTGTGTGTATGCTAGTTTGCTCAATTATAATTACTCTCTCTCTGACTCAATAAGATAAAAAATACATACTTCAAAATGCAAAGTATGATATGCGGAATTTGATTTGATGTCTTCAGTAGTCTGAAGTACGATTATCCTGAAATGTTAGTCCACACAAAAGCAAAAAACAATTCTTCCTAAAAAATGTTAGGAGAAAATGAAAATTAAAATAATAATATTTGGAATTATCAAAACTATATAAGTTGCATGAATGTAAAACATGCAAATAGCAACTCTCTTATCACGCTCTTATACAAGGCCTCATAAGAGCATTTGGTACCTAGACAGCAGTTGCTCAAAGTATATGACTAAAGACACTATATAATTTATAACACTGGAAGCCAGAAATGGAGGCAAGGTTACACTAAGAGATAACACCACTAGGAAAGTGGTTGGCATAGGTATGATCAAAAACTTGAAAAAAAAATTAATTTAAAATGTGCAACTTGTAGAAGGCTTAAAGTATAATTTGTTAACTATTAGTCAACTTTGTGATAAAGGGTACAGTATAAAATTTTTTTCCACTAACTGCATATCAAGCTTAAATGGTAATGATATTTTGCATGGATTAAAGGTTAATAATATTTATATGCTAGATTTAAATTGTATTAAAACTCCTAATGCTTTTTATTTGAAAACTTTTTCTGATGAATCATGGTTATGGCATAGGAGGCTGTATCACTCTAGTATGAAAAATCATAGGAAATTTACCTAAAAGAATTTGGTGAAAGGTATACCAAAACTAAACTTTACAAAGGATCACCTTTGCGATGAATGTTAATTAGGAAAATAGGTGAAGTCCTCTTTTCAGTCCAATAAGGATCTTAGAACTAGTAAACCTTTAGAGATTTTACATACGAATCTTTTTGGACTGGTTAAAATTGTAAGTCTACGAGGAAAGATATAAAGATTTGTGATTGTAGATGATTTTTTTAGATCCACTTGGGTTAAATTTTTATATCATAAGAGTGAATCATTTGAGGAGTTTAGATATTTTTTGACATAGATTTAGAGGAAACTAGGATGTGAGATTTTAACAATTTAAAGTGATCAGGATGGTGAATTTGAAAATAAAAAATTTGAAGATTTTTGTAAAGAAAAAGATACTGATCATAATTTTTCTGCACCTAGAACCCCTCAGCAGAATGGAGTAGTCAAAAGAAAAAATAGAATATTAATTGAATCTGCTAGAGCTATATTGGCTGAATATTCACTTCCTAAATATTTTTGGCCTGAAGCGGTTAGCACTACATGTTATATTCTGAATAGGATGAATATCATATCAAAATTAAATAAAACACCTTATAAGCTTCTTAAGGGGAGAACACCTAATTTATCACATTTGCATGTTTTTGGATGTAAGGTGTTCATACATAATAATGAAAAATCTACCTTAGAAAAATTTGATCCAAAATTAGATGAAAGAATTTTTCTTGGATACTTTAATGTTGGAAAATCTTATAGAGTATTTAATAAAAGAACTTTGGTAGTTAAGGAGACCACACATGTTGTATTTGATGAATCTTGAATTTTAGAAGAGCCAATTTTGGAAGAAGATGATTTGGAAAATAACTCAAAGAGGATTTTTTTTTTTTTAAATGCATTAAGAAATTTTATTCATATCACTACTTACAAATTGATTCCTCCTTTAACAAAGCTAAAAAGGAAGGAGGAATATTATTCTTAGAGACATCATACCAAAAAAAGGAAGAAATAAGAGTATAGTTAGCACATAAATCAGCTAACTTATTATGTTCTCTCTTCGAGAAAGAAAAAATAAATTGCTTAAATTTAAAAAGAAAAACTAAATCCTTAGGCTTTAGATATTCTTCATCAATAAACGATTTCCTCGTCGAATTTTGAAAGATATTGATGACATTGGAGTTATCACCTTCAATCACTAAGCCTTTTGCATCAAGCATCTGCTCTTAAATGTAATTCCTCAAATCAAGAATGGCTAAGAACTCCACCTGAGAGCAATCCCAATAAAGACATCCAAAACCAAAACCAGTTAAGAAGCGACCTTTGCAATCCCTGAAAACTCCCCCTACGCCAGCCTTGTTGTTAGATAGCACCGAAGCATCAATATTGACCATGATCCAACCAGGATGAGGAGGATACCAAGAAGATTGAGACATCTTATATAGCTGATTAGAATCCCAGTTATCCCGAATCATACAAGTATCAAATGAAGTAATAGCCTAGATAATAGAATTTGTAGCAATGATAGAACATTTGTCTTCCGATTCTCCATGAACAACATTATTCCTGCTTTACAATAAAAGAATACCACATAACAGAATAAATTTCTGAGGAATGGATTCAAATCAGTAAGCTTACTCATTACCCAATAGCAATCTTCCAGAGAATCAAAAATCGGAATAAGAAAATTCCAAGCAGCAAGCAGGTTCAATACTTTTTTAACCATATAACATTGGATAGCCACATGTTCTACATTTTCCACTGCAACACATCCTCTCGGACATCCTCCAAACTCAGCCAATCTCTTATAAAGAAGGAAACTAAAAGTTGGAATAGCATTCCTATATAAACGCCGCCAAAATATTTCAATCTGTGGCCATAGCTTTAGTTTCTTCCTCCAACGCCAAGTCTCATCTTCCCTGTCATCTTCAAACTTTTTCCCATAGGCAATAGCTGCTATAGATTTCCCATAACATTTACTTGAAAGCTCCAACTGATCTTCACCTTTTTTTGAATAAATAGGAACCAAAATAATAGTCTCAACCAACTGCTATCCAAAACAAAGTTTCAACTTGTTCATATCCCACTTTCCAATAGAGATAAAAGTAGATATACGATAGAATTCAAGACTTAAATCTGCTACAAAGGTAGGCCACTTATTAATGCTCTTATCAAGGATCCAAGTATCTTTAAAGGTATCCACATTCTCACCATTAGAGATTCTCCATCTCATAATTAGATGCAAAAATTATGCTTCATTCATAATAATCTTCCAAGTTGAAGAATAGCACCTTTTACTTACAGCATTCCATAAATCATTACTGTACTTGAACCTTAATATTCAATTAAGAAGAGAGCTTGGAATTTTAATAAAGTTAAGAGCAAATTTAGACCTCAAAGGCCCCATTTTCTCCACCAGTGATTGCAAACCATGGCCTCCACTGTTCTTCGGCTTACACATGATGTCCCAAGCAACATAGTGAATTCCAAAACTTCCATCCCTCTTATTCCAAAGAAAATTTCTACACATTTTCTCCATTTCATTCAAAACCCCCAAGGGAATCAATGAATGATTAGAAAGATAAATAGGTAGGTAAAGAACTGAAGAATTGATTAAAGTAATTCTACCTACAAGAGAAATGAATTTGGAACCCCAAAGATTCATTCTAGCAGTAGTTTTTACAATGAGATTGCAAAAATCAGATATAACCAATCTTCTTAATGCAATCTTAACTCCAAAATATTCCATCTCAATCACCACTTTCATATTAAGAATTTTGGCAAGAGATCTACCTTTTCTCCTTTTGACAGATTTGCCAAACAACATAGCCGACATGAGCAAGTTAATTTTCTGGCCGGTCCAATTACAATAATTTTTTCTAAATCTTATCAACCTTCTTCAAGCTCTTACTATTAGCCTCAGAGAAGATCACAATGTCGTTCGCATACATTAGATGAGAAACCATAGGAGCAGTTGGAGTAACTTTAACCCCAATACCTTTCCCTCTTCGAGCAAATTCTTAAGACAATAATTGGGAGAACAAGATAAATAGGTAAGGGGACAATGGGAAACCTTGTCTAAATCCACATTTTGCCTCAATCCACCTGGAATTTTTCCCATTGATCATAATAGAAAATTTTGGGTCAATAACACATTCCATAATAAGTTTAGAAAATTTCTTTGGGAAACTAAACCAATCAAGCACCTGAGTCAGCATAGACCAACTCATACTATCATAGGCTTGTTCCATATCTACTTTGATAGCCACCAAACCCTTCTTAGCTTTAGAAAATCTGAACTAACTAAACAGTTCTTGAGTAAGAAAAACTTGATCAGACATTGATCGGCCCTTTACAAAGGCATAATGCACTTCAGAAATTATTTAGGAAACAAAAAACTCATCTTGTTTAAGATCATTCTAGCCACAATTTTGTAAATGGCATTACACAAACTTATAGGGCGATAATTAGAATGCACCAAAGGATTTTCAATTTTAGGAATCAACACCACATTAGTCTCTCCCAAAACAGGACATAGAGAACCAAACACAAAAAAATCACTGATAGCCACCCACACATCCTGTTGAATAATAGACCAATACGATTTGATAAAATAGTAAGTAATACCATCAATACTAGGTGACTTATTAGTTCCCAAATTTATTATGACCTCCTCCAACTCCTCCTTAGAGAACTCTTTGTTGAGTAATCTACTATCCTCATCATCAAGTATCTTGGATGTAGATGGCCAGCCTCCCATGCTACATCTCCTTGATCTCCATTTACATTTAAAGAATTCAAAAAAAACTCTTTAATACTCTGCTGATCTTCACAAATCAAGCCTTCACAATCTTTAATATAATTGATCCTATTGCCATTTCTTCTAGCCGTAGCATAAGTATGAAAGAACTTAGAGTTAGAGCCTCCTTCCTTCGTCCATTTACTTTTGCCCACTACTTCCACCACATGCTAAGATGCCCAAGAGTAGCATTAAATTCAGCTACCTTAGACCTCAAATAACACAATTTTAGCTCAGATAATCCTACTGACACAACCTCCTCTTCTTGCAAATCTAGAATTTCTCTTTTTAAGCTTTCTTTTAGATCAACCAGAGTACTATGCTTAGCCTTGCTCCAAAAAAATAAAGATCTCAAAGTTCTTTTGAATTTAATATTTAAGATATCAACAAAACTACCATACACAAACTTGTTCCACAATGCCTTCACAATGGAATGTGAAGCAGGGTAAGACAACCAAACATCTTCAAACATAAAATTCCTCCTCTTCATAAGTCTTGAAGAAATGATTTTAATCATGATGGGACAATGATCCGAAGCCACTCTTTCCAAATGCCTCACCACCACAGTTTGAAGAATGTCAAGAGAAGCATAATTAAGAAGACAACGATCTAACCTCTCTATGATTTGGCCTCCACCAGTTTTATTATTACACCAAGTGTATATAGGACCCAAAAACCCAATATCATGAAAGTCACAATCCCTCATAAAGGAAAGCATGTCTTGAGGTCCTCGGGAAAGGACAAATCTTTTTCCTCCTCTCTTTTCACTTTGAGATAAAATGAAAGTAAAGCCTCCCTCAATAATCACTAGTAATTTACTGCTAGAAAGATTCTCCAACTTACTCCAAAGAAGCTTCCTTTCACAGCTCTCCCTACCCCATAAACCGTGGCTAACATCCAGCTTCCATTATTTTGGATTTTGAATTCCCCCAACACTACCTACCTATTAGATTCAACAACATTAAATGAAGCCAAGTCAGCCCTCCAAAAGTCCAAAATACCACCTGAAAAGCCTGCTGTAGGAAACAGAAAAAAATCCCATTCAACTCCAATAAACTTCTTAAATTCAAACGAATCCATAGTTGAAATCTTGGTTTCAACAAGGCCCACAAAAATAGCATTATTGTCCTTAACAATCTCTTTCAAGTATCTGGAGGCTTCAACTTTCTTAGCCCCCCTACAATTCCAAAAGATTAAGGAACTCATCTTTTTTTTGAAGTGGGAATAGACCCACCACAAATCTCCTTACCCGTCTCACCCTTCCTAGTTGTAAAATTCAACATTGCATTACCCAAGGATCTAAGTTCCTATTGTAATTTGAACTTAGTCTCACTCAGACCAATATCTTTCACCAAATCTTGTGGTACAGCCGCCTCCTTTTTAGCAACCACCAGCTCACCATCTTCTCTATCAATCATTGAAGTGCCTACCAAACTATCCTTATTTCCAACATCATTAACTGTTTGAAGTAACATAAACATATTCTTCTTTTTAGGTATGTCAGGTAAGCTAGCAATCGAGCTCAAATCAGCTTTCGATTCAAAGGCTTGGCTAAAATTCCACTTTTTCCTTATTCAGACTTTTATCTGCTGCACCATTTTTTTCCCACCACCTTACAAGGAGTTTCTTTCATAATCTTCACTTTCATGTTGTCCTCCAGCACTTTATTCATTAGCCCAATAGAAGTTTTTGCCTTCTTAATCTTAATATTATTAAGCATCTTCTTGCGGACCATTCTTTGAGCAGGATTCTTATTTGGAGCACCCTTAGAGTTCCTTTTATTCCAATTGTAATTAACATGGATCCAAGGTTCATAGATAGAGTTGCTATTCATGTTTAGCACAATATTACCTTAGTTCCCTATATTATCCTTGATACCCTCACCAACCAGATCGTTGTGCAATAGAGTTGAATTCTTACATTCCAACTTCACATGCCCAATCAAGCCACAATCAAAGCAAAATGAAGAAATCTTCTCATACTCAACCTTTTGAAAAACTCTCCCCACCATACTTTCCACCCAAACCACTAATGAAAGAAGTTTATCCAAATTCACACAGACATAGACTCTAGCAAATTCTCCCCTTCCCCATTGAAACATATTACCATCAAGCATCATGGGAAAGTCTACCATAGAAGCTATCCTTGCCACATTAACCTCATCCCAACACTATAAAGGCAATTGAGGCAGTCTAATCCAAATTAGAGAGGAAAGACCTTTCAAGGATGATCGAGAAAACTCAAGGGACCATCTTTCCATACCAATAATATGGGCATTAACAAATTAAGGGCCACCTGAAATTAACTTCATCATTTTTAAACGAACACAAAAACCACCCCATCCCTAGGGTAGTGAAATGAAATTGGCCATATTGAGCGCATTGACGCCTCAACTCCCAAGCCATTACATGAGAGGGGATATCCTTACCAAAAACCTTTGCTACTAAAGAATTATGTAGACTTTTATCATTTTGAACTTCAGTTACCTCATCCAATTTTCTAGCAATACCATTATCTGATAAGATACTATCCCCTTCATTGAAATTCAGTTTAATATGAGGTTTCTTACTCCATGGATTCATCTTTTTTACATTAACCTCAAGCAATATATCAAACACAAGAGCTGTATCAAGTTCAACCACTGAAACAGAGTCTACTCTACAACCATCTGGAACTTCATCAATGAAATTACAAAAAAAATTATTAGCAGATGACTTGGAATTTGAATTTATCACACTGCCAATGGGGATTGCATTTGAATTGCTAAATCTACTAACAAAAAGATTCATACCTAAAGAGGAAGCTCCATTATCATTATTCTTTAATGGTGAAAAACTAGTAGATTTCACCAAAATAGGAGTTTTACAATCAGTAGCCATAGAAATAGACTTACCCTTTCCTTCCACAAACTATTTCTTCTCAGCAACTGGAACAAAGCTTTCATTTATAATAAGAGATCCTAAAGATCTTCTTTTAGCCAACCCTTCAGCACCTCGACCCAAACAACCAGCACTAAGAACTGAATCTCTTAACGTCTGATCAAACTGACCATTATCTTTGTGGTTAACCTCCGATGGCAAGAATGATGGCCGGCGGTGTTCTGTCGCCTTCCCCTAACAGCTACACAGATTCAAGAAAAAACCAAGAATGAAGGAAATTTGAAAAATGTGACTTTCTCTCTCTAACTGGACTTTCTCTCTCTAATAATCTATAATGACTCCGAAAGGATTGAGAAGGTTAATTTGGAAGAAAATTTGGAGTTATAAAACTAGTTGCCTAGAGATTTGAGATTTCCTTAAAACTACCCTAAGGAATTGATTTTAGGTGAACCTAGTGAGGGTGTTAGGACTAGGTTTGGACTAAGCAAAGAAGTTAATCATTCTGCCTTAATTTCGATGATATAACCCACAAATATAAATCAAGCACTTTGGATGAATTTTGGATTTTGATAATGCAAGAAGAATTAAATCAATTTATGAGAAATGATATTTGGGAATTAATAACAAGGCTAAAAGATTAAAGTGTAGTTAGAACTAAGTGGGTTTTCTAAAATAAAATGAATGACTCATGAATTTTTGTTAGAAATAAGGCTAGATTGATGGCTAAGAGGTATAATCAAATTGTAGGGATTGTGAAAGTTCGTTAGAGATGTTAAGCCCTTAATAACTAGCCCGAGGCTAACAAAGAGGGGGGTGAATTGGTATTTTAAAACTTCTTTAAGCAAATAACAATAATCATAAACCAAAATCATCACAGAAATCAAAGTACGGAGAAATAAATAAATACAAAAGTAGTAGAAATAGATCACAGAGATTTATAGTGGTTCGGTCAACTCGTCCTACGTCCACTCCCTAGAGGCGCCCTTAGGTATTGCACTACAAACGTGACTCTCCTTCTTTTATTGTTGTCAAAAAGGGGAAGAAATATTATTTGTTTGCATTTGATTTTTACATTTGTTAATTTGGTTTAATAGTGTTATTTTATTTTTCTATTTGAACTGTTTTATATGAGTTATGAAAAATTAAAAAAAAAACTGATTTGTTCTTAAAAGAAATTCTCTCATATTCACAATCTTATTCATTTAGGGAGAGTTAAGAAGAAATTTAGGATATTCAATTTTATTCAAATAATAATTATTTTGTCATCATCAAAAAGGTGGAGATTATTAAGATAGTTTCTTCTTAGTTATTGCATATTTGATATTCTTGCAACTTGTATGTTTTTTATGATTCCAAATCTTATTACTTTGATTATTATTTCTCCTAACATATTTTGGAAGAATTATTTTTATACTAAGGGTTTTTATACTAGCAAGACATAATCTCCTATGCCACAACCATAAATCAACAACAACAATTTTTTTAAATAAAATGATGCAGTATATTCAATGTTATTTAAATCGTGCATGTAAACATTGTTGATCCGCTTTCCCTATAAAATAGTGTTGTTATTTAAGCTTATAATGCATGAATTTGCTAAAAATTTTATGATGAAGCCCTTGTCGCAAAGCTAACTGATGCTGAGCAGGTTATATTTTAATCCATCTACAAGCAAAACATTTTCAATCAAAAAGTTCTTGGAATTACTAATTATACCTGAGCCTACCACCTTCCTGGTATTGTTATCTCCAAGAGTAACCTTGCCTCCTGTCCTAGTCTCCAGCAAAATAAATTGATTGGCATCGCCAGTCATATGTCGAGAGCATCCGCTGTCCAGATACCACATGCTCTCACGAGGCCTTCTCTGAGAGTACTCCTACAAAATTATCAAACGTCATATTTAGGAACCCAAACATGTTTGGGTTCCTTCTTATAGAAAGTAGAATGCAATGCATGTGAGCTATGCTGTGAATCATGCAATTTGGGTCTCCAAACCAAATGTGTACTATGGTGAACGGTGCAAGTGTGTGCTATGTGTCCTAGCATGCCACATGAAAAACATATAACTCTAGAAAAAGGATGCACTAATCTATGGTGATTCTTTTTATGCGATTCATGAAATAAAGATTTTTTATTTTGAATGGTTTTTAAATTTTCTAATTATTTATATTCTTTTTCTAACTCGGAATGGGATAATGTTAAAGAATCATGAGAATCAGATAACTCAGCATGCTTTTTGTTTAATGCATCAAACTCATCAAGTAAAGCCATATGATTTGAATCAATTGTTGAATGATCTTTGAGAAGAATTGCATGCCCTTTTCGTAAATTAAAAAATTCTTATTTCAAGCTAGCATGAGTTTTCTTAAGTTTCCTATATGATGCATGTATTTTTTTTAGAAACTTCAAGGAGTTGCTCATAGGTTAGTTCACATACCTCTTCTTGGTCATCTTGACCAAGATGATCATCTTCCATTAAGCATAAGTTTTTTGTCTCCTCTTTAGGTTCAGTTTTAGATGAATCAGATGTAGAATCTGTCTAGAACGCCTTTTGGAATCTTCTCATCCTTCCTGAACTTGGGTTTCTCCTCACCTTTTTTCTTGCTTGGGTGAGACTTAAGTGTAGGTCAATCAGTTTTAACATGTCCTAGATTCCTGCATCCAAAGCAAATTATATCATTAGAACTCTTAAAATTTTTATTTCCCTTACCTTTGTTCTACTTTTGATGGTTCTTTTACTTCTTCCTTAGAAAGTTTTTGAATTGCCTTGTGATTAAAGCAATAACATCGCTTTCAGACTCAAAAGAATCAATCCCCGTGTCGTTGGCCTTAAATGCCACAGTTTTCTCCTTTCTTTTCTCACCTGCATCAAGATTTCTTTGATTCACCCCTTGCTCGTAAGCAATGAGTAAGCCAAGTAAGTTATCAATTGAATAAGTATCCAAATCTTTAGATTCAGTAACTACAATGATTTTAGCATCAAAAGAGAAAGGCAAGCATCTCAAAACTTTATTCACCTTTACATAATTAGTGAGTTCTCTTCCTAAGGCATGCAAAGAAGTAACAATCTGAGTAAACCTTGTATACATTTCAGAAATTGATTCAGAAGGTTTCATACAAAAAAGTGTGTAATCATGCAAAAGAATATTTAATCAAGATTGCTTAACTTGATTTGTGCCTTCATAGGTGATACATAATTTATCCCAAATTTTTTTACCAGTAGAGCAAGTGGAAGCACGCATATAATCTTTATTTTTTAAAGCATAGAAAAAATAGTTCAAATATTTTGCATTAAGTAGCGCAAGATTTCTTTCATCAAAAGTCCATTCGATAAAAGGTACTTCATTTTTAATTCCATTAAGTTCATGAGAAGGTGGAGAATACCCTTCCTTAACAAGCATCCAAATGCGATAATCAATTGATTGTAAAAAAATAGACATGCAAGTTTTCCAAAAATCAAAAGGAAGATTATCAAGCAAATGTGGTCATGTAATAGAATATCCTTCCATTGTATTATGATTACCGTTGTTAGGCATGGATTAAAATTCAAAAAGTTTTCAAACTTAGATTTTATGAATCTCGCTCTAATACCACTTGAAAGTTTGTTAGGGATGTTAAGCCCTTAAGAACTAGCCCGAGGCTAACCAAAAGGTGGGGTGAATTGGTATTTTAAAAATTCTTTAAGCAAAGCACAACAATCAAAAACCAAAATCACCACATAAATCAAAGTGCGGTGAAATAAATAAACGTGGAAGCAGTAAAAATAAATCACAGAGATTTATAGTGGTTCGGTTAACTAGACCTACGTCCACTCCCTGGAGGTGCCCTCCAAGTATTGCACTACAAACGTGACTCTCCTTTTTCTCCCACAGTAAGGCGGAGAAGCCCTTACAAAACCTCCTTTCCGCCAACCCCACGAGGTAGAGAACCCAACTCTTTTTGCTTCCTCCTGAAGGTGGCAGAAAACCTTCATCGATTGCTGAAGCTTACCTCTCTCAGCCCTTCCAAGAATAAGAGACTCTAGTGGATGAAGAAGTGGAATAATGCTTAGAGCAACCCTTATGAATCCCCCTTACAAGCTCCCCCTCACAAAATCCTCTCTCTTTCTCCCTCTCTCTCTCTCTCTCTCCTCTAGGCTCTCTTAGGTCAAGACAGCAGCAAAAGATCTTACTAAGTGAAGAACAAGAGTTTTTAAATAGAAGATCTCAAAATGAGCTCATTAATGCAACTTGCCAACTTTATCGACCAGACCGATAGAAATATCATCCTGGTCAATCAGTACAAAATAAGCTCAAATAATCGGGATGATTTCAGACGATCAGAAGAAAATTGGTTATATCGTCTAGGCTGATACCATATCGTCCAGGATGATTAGTTCAAATCCAAGGAAAATCATCCTTAACATCGCCCTGAATAGATTCTGGCTGATGTCAATCATCCAGTCCATCATCCTGGCCGATCCTACAATCAACCGGTCGATATGATCATATCAATCAGCTTTAATTGCTTTCCATAATTACCAGATTAATTTAAGCATAATTGTGCTGCATCGTTCAGGCTGATGTATAGATCATCCTAGTTGATGTCCTAAAATAAAGAATACCTAAATTGATCATGGCGGTTGATTCATTCTGATTTGAGCCTATCGTCCTGGCCGATACAAGGATCGTCCAGGTCAATCAGCATAATGACGGCTGCTTAACCAGGATGATGCCCTAATTAAAGTTTCTATTTTTAGCCAAATCATCCTAGCCGTTATGAATATCATCCAGGCTGATGTACTCAAAATAAAAAAACTCAGAAAACCCCTCAAGTGTGTGTATGTAAGGTTACTTAGCATCAGGAACCACATTTACAATTTACTCAAGAAAAAGAAAAACATCATAGACTGACTCAATCTAAATCTACCCAATCTTGAGCTTGCTTGAGTTGCATTCGATCATGTGGACCTAAAAAGTTAATAGGCAATGCAGTCATAGAAAATCATGAATGTTTGCTATCATCAAAAGACTAATACATAAACTTAGATTTGTAACATATTGATTTTGAGAAAACTTTTTCCCCTGTAGTGAGACTTGAAACAATTAGAGTTTTGTTAGCATTTTTCTATTTTAGAGGATTCAAATTATTTTAAATGAATGTTAAATTACCTTTTTAAATGGTGGTGATTCAATAAGATGTTTATGTTGAACAACCTCTAGGTTTTGAAAATTTAAAATACCAAATCATATTTTTAAATTGAAAAAGGCATTGTATGGATTGAAACAGGCATCTAGGGCTTGGTATGAGAGGTTAAGCACTTTCCTACTTGAGAGATCTTTTGAAAAGGAAGTGTGGAAACTACTCTCTTTTTGAGGAAATTGAGAGATGATATATTCATTGTACAAATTTGTGTTGATGATATCATCTTTTGATCTATAAATAAAAATCTTTGTGGTGATTTTTCTAAAATAATGAGTAGATAATTTGAGATAAGTTTAATGGAAGATATTAGTTACTTTCTAGGTTTTAGCATTAAGCAAACTAAGAAATGAATATTTCTTAATCAATCGAAGTATGTTAAGGACACCCTCAAAAAGTATGAAATGGACAATACTAAACCTATTATTATACCTATGAGTTCCTCAGTTCAGTTGGATAAGGACAAAAAGAGAAAATCTATTGATAAAAAAAAATTTATGAGAATAATTAGATCTTTTCTTTACTTGACATCTAGAAAACTCGATATTATGTTTAGCATTTATTTGTGTACTAGATTTCAATCAGATCCAAAAGAATGACATTTGACAGCAGTAAAAATGATTTTGGGATATCTCTTGGGAACTCAGAAATTAGGGATTTGGTATCCTAAGTTTAGCTCTTAATTTTAAATAATTGGATATTTAGATTCAAACTTTGAAGGTTGTAGGGTTGATAGAAAGAGTATATCTAAAACTTATCAATTTATATAAAATTCTTTAGTTTTTTGGTTAAGTAGAAAACAAAATTCCGTAGCCCTATCTACTGCTGAAGCTGAACATATTGCCTTAGGAAGTTATGTGGCACAAGTTCTTTGGTTGAAACACCAGTTGATTGACTTAGGATTTACAATAGGCATAATTCCAATTTATTGTGATAACACTAGTGCCATTTACATTTCAAAAAATCCTATTCAACATTCTAGAACCAAAAATATAGACATTAGGGATCATGTATTCAAATGAGAAATTGAATTAAATCATATTTCTACTAAAAATTAACTTGCAGATATTTTTACAAAACTACTAGCCTTTGATACTTTTAGCACATTAAGAACAAGGCTAGGTGTGGTTGATCTTAATGCTTAATTAAAATTTTCTACAAACTTGATATGTGTATTTGTGTGTTTTCTATTTTTATATTTAATGTGCTTGTTTGTATAAATGTTTTTTCTATTTTTGTTTTATGTTTTATGTGATTTTAAAATATTTTCAAAAATTGGATTTCTTATTTCTGATCAATCGTGCAAATTTTTCTAAGTGTTTTATTTATATTGTACGAAATTATTTTCGTCCCGTACGAATTCTGTAGCACGTAAATCATTATTTTGGACTGATCGTATAAAGTTTTTAATTTTCTAATACATATTGTACTATACGATATTTATATCATCCTGGACGATCTGCATTATTTCATCTATACGCATTTAGATGGTTATATTGGCAGAATCAGTTATTATAATCGATCGTACGTATAAAATTTTAGTTCGTACATACGAACCACATGTCATTCAGTGTGAGGGACGAACCTACTAATCTTTGAAATGATCTTACATAACCGATCATCTCGGATGAACACCTGTTCATCTGTATGATCATCTGATCAAAAAGCCTATATGAAAGGACTTTTTGTAACTTACGTGATTACAAAAAGTCATTTCATTTTTAATGTATTCATTTATATATATGAAATTTATTTTATCATGTACGAACCATCAATCATAAAGTACAAACCATTTTTTGTATGTACAAAATATTATTTTTCATTAAATAGGAGGGCTTTGGAATTCATTTTCATTCACTTCAATAGCCTCTTCTAATCCTTCTCATCTTAGCAATGGCAAGTTCTAGCAAGCGGGGTAGAGTCACTAAGGGATCATCTTCCAGGAGTAAAGACAACAACATTCTATATAGGGCAAATGAAGATTCTTTCCTTAGGTCTGTCTCTGCCAAAATTACTCCTTCTAGACTCTTACTCCAATAGGACATTCACTTTCAAGTAATGCCTCTTTTTTCCACCACATAGTTTGCCTTCATCCTGACCTTAATTTATGCCTATAATAAAGAAATCTTTCACTACTTTTTGGCAAATATGATTTTTAGTGAAGATGATAGTAGGATAAGATCTTATGTCCTAAAAAAAGGGTAGAAATCACAAATGAATATTTGGGAACCTTTCTGTACTTAAGAACTCAAGGGATTAGTGCACACACATTGACTTCTACATTTATTTTTGACTGGATCAAAAAAAATAAAGCTCTTAGAGGGATTGAACAAGTAAGTCATTTGCTTAGGGTCTATAACATAAACTAAAATTCAAGGGTCTTTCAGCATGTCCATAGAACTGCTATTATTCCAAAAGTTGGTGACAGTATTAACATTACTTCTCTTTTGTCCACTGTTACCTATTTTATCATGAATGGACAACCTATAGATGAAGCCCAACTTATTCTTGATTATATTCATGGCCTTTCTGAAATTGGACATGGCTCTCATAAGAGAAAGAAGAACATTGCTTTAGGATACCTAGTGACCTATATCCTAGAGAAGAAGTACAATCTTGTTCATCCTGATCCTCTACTTGAATTATCTATCTACTTCACTGATGCTTCTTTTTAAGCACTTTTTGGGAAAGGTGATAATACAAGTGAAGATTCTGAGGAAGAAGGGGGAGCACCAGCATCTATACCTACTCATGGACCAAATTTTTAGGAGATGGCCCAACATTTTAACTAGTTGGAGAGTTATTTTGATCAACATTTTGATTAAATTCAGACTCATCTAAATCAACAGGATGCATAGTACTAGTAGGATATGAGTTGGATTTGAGATCAGTTTTACTCGATGAACACCAACATGGCTATGATGAATAGCTATTTTTCTGTGTTCAACCAGCCTCCACCTCTAGATAAGGGCCCCTCAGATTACTAGATGTACTTCTTATGTGTTGTCTTTATCAGTCCTTTCAGATGTGTTTATCTTTATGATGTTTTTGATGCTATGAATACTTGTCTTATTTTATATCTTTGAATTTATTATGTTATCTTGTTTTAAGATATAAGATATTGATATCATATGTGATTTATTGTATTAAATCTTCATATTAATATCAATAAAAAATATCTTGTTTTGTTTAGTTGATTTTATTATTTGTTTGAAATGTTAGTTTGCCTATATGATAATCTTGACTTAATTGATCTAAAAAGTGTTATAATATAAATAGCAATACAAAAATTAATTTCATTATGAAATCTAATTTTAAAAAAATAAAAGATAATTTATAACTCGATTAAATTAAGGCTATCAATCTCATATTCTTTTTAGGCATACATAATTTTAATATTATTATTACAATTTTGATGTCTTATTATTTTTTATTTCTCTATTTAATATAACTATCTTTGTACTTAGATAAGCTTGAGTTTTTAGATTATTGATTTTGGAAAGATCAATTAAATAAAAAATAAAGAAATATACAAGTGTACAAAAATTGAAAGAATACGCAAAGATTCGCAAATTGAAAAGAAGTACAAAATTAGCCCAAATACAAAAAGATGCATAAAGTATGTCACAAATATTTGAAAAGATGTACAATGTCATCAAACAAGTGTATTGATAATATTCTTTCCTCTATCTTTTAATCTTCAAGTTCAAATCAATCTAATATTCAATTATATTTTGTATTAGGAATTGACTTTAATTAATCTTCATTTCGTCACTTTTGCAATAATTCTCTTTATCTATTTGTCTAGAATGTTTCATGACTTTGATATATTCTTTTGTCTATATTATATTTTAATTTAAATGTTTTGAATCATTATTTTTATCTAATAAATATTAATCTTGTTATTACAATTATAATTCAATCTCTTTCAAGATCAATTATTAAAGGTTTCTCATATGACTTTTTTCTTTTTTTCTTCTTCCTTCTTTTATTGTTGTCAAAAAGGGGAAGAAATATTATTTGTTTGCATTTGATTTTTACATTTGTTAGTTTGGTTTATTAGTGTTATTTTATTTTTTCTGTTTGAACTATTTTATATGAGTTATGAAAAATTTAAAAAAAAAAATTGATTTGTTCTTAAAAGAAATTCTCTCATATTCGCATGCTTATTCCTTTAGGGAGAGTTAAGAAGAAATTTAGGATATTCAATTTTATTCAAATACTAATTATTTTGTCATCATCAAAAAGGTGGAGATTATTAAGATAGTTGCTTCTTAGTTATTGCATATTTGATATTCTTGCGACTTGAATGTTTTTTATGATTCCAAATCTTATTACTTTGATTATTATTTCTCCTAACATATTTTGGAAGAATTGTTTTTATACTAAGGGTTTTTATACTAGCATGACATAATCTCCTATGCCACAACCATAAATCATCAACAGCAATTTTTTTAAATAAAATGAAGCAGTACATTCAATGTTATTTAAATCAAGCATGTAAACATTGTTGATCCGCTTTCCCTATAAAATAGTGTTGTTATTTAAGCTTATAATGCATGAATTTGCTAAAAATTTTATGATGAAGCCTTTGTCGCAAAGCTGACTGATGCTGAGCAGGATATATTTTAATTCATCTACAAGCGAAACATTTTCAATCAAAAAGTTCTTGGAATTTCTAATTATACATGAGCCTACCACCTTCCTGGTATTGTTATCTCCAAGAGTAACATTGCCTCCTGTCCTAGTCTCCAGCAAAATAAATTGATTGGCATCGCCAGTCATATGTCGAGAGCATCCGCTGTCCAGATACCACATGCTCTCACGAGGCCTTCTCTGAGAGTACTCCTACAAAATTATCAAACGTCATATTTAGGAACCCAAACATGTTTGGGTTCCTTCTTATAGAAAGTAAAATGCAATGCATGTGAGTTATGCTGTGAATCATGCAATTTGGGTCTCCAAACCCAATGAGTACTATGGTGAATGGTGCAAGTGTGTGCTATGTGTCCTAGCATGCCACATGAAAAATATCTAACTCTAGAAAAAGGATGCACAAATCTATGGTGATGCTTTTTATGCGATGCATGAAAACAGATTTTTTATTTTGAATGGTTTTTAAATTTTCTAATTTTTATATTCTTTTTGTAACTCGGAATGGGATAATGTTAAAGAATCATGAGAATCAGATAACTCTGCATGCTTTTTATTTATTGCATCAAACTCTTCAAGTAAAGCCAGGTGATTTGAATCAATTGTTGAATGATCTTTGAGAAGAATTGCATGCCCTTTTTGTAAATTAAAAAATTCTTATTTCAAGCTAGCATGAGTTTTCTTAAGTTTCATATATGATGCATGTATTTTTTTAGAAACTTCAAGGAGTTGCTCATAGGTTAGTTCACATACCTCTTCTTGGTCATCTTGACCAAGATGATCATCTTCCATTAAGCACAAGTTTTTTGTCTCCTCTTTAGGTTCAGTTTTAGATGAATCAGATGTAGAATCCGTCTAGAACGCCTTTTGGAATCTCTTCTCATCCTTCTTGAACTTGGGTTTCTCCTCACCTTTTTTCTTGCTTGGGTGAGACTTAAGTGTAGGGCAATCAATTTTAACATGTCCTAGATTCCTGCATTCAAAGCAAATTATATCATTAGAACTCTTAAAATTTTTATTTCCCTTACTTTTGTTCCACATTTAATGGTTCTTTTACTTCTTCCTTAGAAAGTTTTTGATTTGCCTTTTGATTAAAGCAATAACATCGCTTTCAGACTCAAAAGAATCAATCTCCGTGTCGTTGGCCTTCAATGCCACAGTTTTCTCCTTTCTTTTCTCACCTGCATCAAGATTTCTTTGATTCACCCCTTACTCGTAAGCAATGAGTGAGCCAAGTAAGTTATCAATTGAATAAGTATTCAAATCTTTAGATTCAGTAACTGCAGTGATTTTAGCATCAAAAGAGAAAGGCAAGCATCTCAAAACTTTATTCACCTTTTCATAATTAGTGAGTTCTCTTCCTAAGGCATGCAAAGAAGTAACAATCTGAGTAAACCTTGTATACATTTCAGAAATTGATTCAGAAGGTTTCATACAAAAAAGTGTGTAATCATGCAAAAGAATATTTAATCAAGATTGCTTAACTTGATTTGTGCCTTCATAGGTGATACACAATTTATCTCAAATTTCTTTACCAGTAGAGCAAGTGGAAGCATGCATATAATCTTTATTTTTTAAAGCATAGAAAAAATAGTTTAAATATTTTGCATTAAGTTGCACAAGATCTCTTTCATCAAAAGTCCATTCGATAAAAGGTACTTCATTTTTAATTACATTAAGTTCACGAGAAGGTGGAGAATACCCTTCCTTAACAAGCATCCACATGCGATAATCAATTGATTGTAAAAAGTTAGACATGCAAGTTTTCCAAAAATCAAAAGGAAGATTATCAAGCAAAGGTGGTCATGTAATAGAATATCCTTCCATTGTATTATGATTACCGTTATTAGGCATGGATTAAAATTCAAAAAGTTTTCAAACTTAGATTTTATGAATCTCGCTCTAATACCATTTGAAAGTTTGTTAGGGATGTTAAGCCCTTAAGAACTAGCCCGAGGCTAACCAAAAGGTAGGGTGAATTGGTATTTAAAAAATTCTTTAAGCAAAGCACAACAATCATAAACCAAAATCACCACATAAATCAAAGTGCGGAGAAATAAATAAATACAGAAGCAGAAAAAATAAATCACAGAGATTTATAGTGGTTCGGTTAACTCAACCTACGTCCACTCCCTGGAGGTGCCCTCTAAATATTGCACTACAAATGTGACTCTCCTTTTTCTCCCACAGCAAGGCGGAGAAGCCCTTACAAAACCTCCTTTCCGCCAACCCCACGAGGCAGAGAACCCAATTCCTTTTGCTTCCTCCTGAAGGTGGCAGAGAACCTTGATCGATTGCTGAAGCTTACCTCTCTCAGCCCTTCCAAAAATAAGAGACTCTAGTGGAAGAAGAAGTGGAATAAAGCTTAGAGCAACCCTTATGAATCCCCCTCACAAGCTTCCCCTCACAAAATCCTCTCTCTTTCTCCCTCTCTCTCTCTCTCTCTCTCTCTCCTCTAGGCTCTCTCAGGACAAGACAGCAGCTAAAGATCTTACTAAGTGAAGAACAAGAGTTTTTAAATAGAAGATCTCAAAATGAGCTCATTAATGCAACTTGCCAACTTTATCGTCCAGGCCGATAGAAATATCATCTTGGCCGATCAATACAAAATAAGCTCAAATAATCGGGATGATTTGGGATGATCAGAAGAAAATTAGTTATATCGTCTAGGCTGATACCATATCATTCATGACGATTAGTTCAAATCCGAGGAAAATCGTCCTTAACGTCGGCCTGAATATGTTCGGGCTGATGTCAATCATCCAGCCCATCATCCTGGCAGATCCTACAATCAACCCGGTCGATATGATCATATCAATCAATTTTAATTGCTTTCCATAATTACTAGATTAATTTAAGCATAATTATGCTGCATCCTTCAGGCTGATGTATAGATCATCCTGGTCGATGTCCTGAAATAAAGAATACCTAAATTGATCATGGCGGTTGATTCTTTCTGATTTGAGCCTATCGTCCTAGCCGATACAAGGATCGTCCAGGTCAATCAGCTTAATGATGGTTGCTTAACCAGGATGATGCCCTAATTAAGGTTTCTAATTTTAGCCAAATCATCCTAGCCGATATGAATATCGTCCAGGCTGATGTACTCAAAATAGAAAAACTAAAAAAACCCCTCAAGTGTGTGTAGGTAAGGTTACTTAGCATCAGGAACCACTTTTACAATTTACTCAAGAAAAAGAAAAATATCACAGACTGACTCAATCTAAATCTACCCAATCTTGAGCTTGCTTGAGTTGCATTCGATCATGTGGACCTGAAAAGTTAATAGGCAATGCAGTCATAGAAAATTATGAATGTTTGCTATCATCAAAAGCCTAATACATAAACTTAGATTTGTAACATATTGATTTTGAGAAAACTTTTCCCCCTGTAGTGAGACTTGAAACAATTAGAGTTTTGTTAGCATTTTCCTATTTTAGAGGATTCAAATTATTTTAAATGAATGTTAAATTACCTTTTTAAATGGTGGTGATTCAATAAGATGTTTATGTTGAACAACCTCTAGGTTTTGAAAATTTTAAATACCAAATCATATTTTTAAATTGAAAAAGGCATTGTATGGATTGAAACCGGCATCTAGGGCTTGGTATGAGAGGTTGAGCACTTTCCTACTTGAGAGATCTTTTGAAAAGGAAGTGTGGAAACTACTCTCTTTTTGAGGAAATTGAGAGATGATATATTCAATGTACAAATTTATGTTTATGATATCATCTTTTGATCTATAAATAAAAATCTTTGTGGTGATTTTTCTAATATAATGAGTAGATAATTTGAGATAAGTTTAATGGAAGATATTAGTTACTTTCTAGGTTTTAGCATTAAGCAAACTAAGAAATGAATATTTCTTAATCAATCGAAGTATGTTAAGGACACCCTCAAAAAGTATGAAATGAACAATACTAAACCTATTAGTATACCTATGAGTTCCTTAGTTCAGTTGGATAAGGACCCAAAGAGAAAATCTGTTGATCAAAAAAATTTATGAGAATAATAAGATCTTTGCTTTACTTGACTGCTAGCAGACTCGATATTATGTTTAGCATTTATTTGTGTACTAGATTTTAATCAGATCCAAAAAAATCACATTTGACAGCAGTAAAAATGAATTTGAGATATCTCTTGGGAACTTAGAAATTAGGGATTTGGTATCATAAGTTTAGCTCTTAATTTTAAATAATTGGATATTTAGATTCAAACTTTGTAGGCAGTAGGGTTGATAGAAAGAGTATATCTAAAACTTATCAATTTATATAAAATTCTTTAGTTTTTTGGTTCAGTAGAAAACAAAATTTTGTAGCCCTATCTACTGCTGAAGCTGAACATATTGCCTTAGGAAGTTATGTGGCACAAATTCTTTGGTTGAAACAACAGTTGATTTACTTAGGATTTATAATAGGAATAATTCCAATTTATTGTGATAACACTAGTGCCATTTGCATTTCAAAAAATCCTATTCAACATTCTAGAACCAAATATATAAATATTAGGGATCATGTATTCAAATGAGAAATTGAATTAAATCATATTTCTACTAAAAATTAACTTGCAGATATTTTTACAAAACTACTAGCCTTTGATACTTTTAGCACATTAAGAATAAGGCTAGGTGTGGTTGATCTTAATGCTTAATTAAAATTTTCTGCAAACTTGATATATGTATTTGTGTGTTTTCTATTTTTGTATTTAATGTGCTTGTTTGTATAAATGTTTTTCTATTTTTGTTTTATGTTTTATGTTTTATGTTTTATGTTTTATGTGATTTTAAAATATTTTCAAAAATTGGATTTCTTATTTCTGATCAATCGTGCAAATTTTTCTAAGTGTTTTATTTGTACTATACGAAATTATTTTCGTCCCGTACGAATTCTGTAGCACGTAAATCATTATTTTGGACTGATCGTATAAAGTTTTAATTTTCTAATACATATTGTATTGTGCGATATTTATATCATCCTGGACGATCTGCATTATTTCATCTATACGCATTTAGATGGTTATACTGGCAGAATCAGTTATTATAATCGATCGTACGTATGAAATTTTAGTTCGTACATATGAACCACATGTCATTCAGTGTGGGGGACGAACCTAATCATCTTTAAAATGATCTTACATAACCGATCATCTCGGATGAACACATGTTCATCTGTATGATCGTCTGATCAAAAAGCCTATATGAAGGACTTTTTGTAACTTACGTGATTACAAAAAGTCATTTCATTTTTAATGTATTCATTTGTATATATGAAATTTATTTTATCATGTACGAACCATCAATCATAAAGTATAAACCATTTTTTGTTTGTACAAAATATTATTTTTCATTAAATAGGAGGGCTTTAGAATTCATTTTGATTCACTTCAATAGCCTCGTCTAATCCTTCTCATCTTAGCAATGGCAAGTTCTAGCAAGCGGGGTAGAGTCACTAAGGGATCATCTTCCAGGAGTAAAGACAACAACATTCTATATAGGGCAAATGAAGATTCTTTCCTTAGGTCTGTCTCTGCCAAAATTACTCCTTCTAGACTCTTACTCCAATAGGACATTCACTTTCAAGTAATGCCTCTTTTTTCCACCACATAGTTTGCCTTCATCCTGACCTTAATTCATGCCTATAATAAAGAAATCTTTCACTACTTTTTGGCAAATATGATTTTTAGTGAAGATGATAGTAGGATAAGATCTTATGTCCTAAAAAAAGGGTAGAAATCACAAATGAATATTTGGGAACCTTTCTGTACTTAAGAACTCAAGGGATTAGTGAACACATTGACTTCTACATTTGTTTTTGACTGGATCAAAATAAATAAAGTTCTTAGAGGGATTGAACAAGTAAGTCATTCGCTTAAGGTCTATAACTTAAACTAAAATTCAAGGGTCATTCAGCGTGTCCATGGAACTGCTATTATTCCAAAAGTTGGTGACCGCATTAACATTACTCCTCTTTTGTCCACTGTTACCTATTTTATCATGGATAGACAACCTATAGATGAAGCCCAACTTATTCTTGATTATATTCATAGCCTTTCTAAAATTGGACATGTCTATCATAAGAGAAAGAAGAACATTGCTTTAGGACACCTAGTGACCTATATCCTAGAGAAGAAGTACAATCTTGTTCATCCTGATCCTCTACTTGAATTATCTATCTACTTCACTGATGCTTCTTTTCGAGCACTTTTTGGGAAAGGTGATAATACAAGTGAAGATTCTAAGGAAGAAGGGGGAGCACCAGCACCTATACCTACTCATGGACCAAATTTTTAGGAGATGGCCCAACATTTTAACTGGTTGGAGAGTTATTTTGATCAACATTTTGATTAAATTCAGACTCATCTAAATCAACTGGAAGCACAGTACCAGTAGGACATGAGTTGGATTTGAGATCAGTTTGACTCGATGAACACCAACATGGCAATGATGAATAGCTATTTTTCTGTGTTCAACCAGCCTCCTCCTCTAGATAAGGGCCCCTTAGATTACTAGATGTACTTCTTGTGTGTTGTCTTTATCAGTCCTTTCAGATGTGTTTATCTTTGTGATGTTTTTGATTCTGTGTATACTTGTCTTATTTTATATCTTTGAATTTATTATGTTATCTTGTTTTAAGATATATGATATTGATATCAGATGTGCTTTATTGTATTAAATCTTCATATTAATATCAATAAAAAATATCTTGTTTTGTTTAGTTGATTTTATTATTTGTTTGAAATGTTAGTTTGCCTATATGATAATCTTGACTTAATTGATCTAAAAAGTGTTATAATATAAATAACAATACAAAAATTAATTTCATTATGAAATCTAATTTTAAAAAAATAAAAGTTAATTTATAACTTTATTAAATTAAGGCTATCAACTTCATATTCTTTTTAGGCATACATAATTTTAATATTATTATTACAATTTTGATGTCTTATTATTTTTTATTTCTCTTTTTAATATAACTATCTTTGAACTTAGATAAGCTTGAGTTTTTAGATTATTGATTTTGGAAAGATCAATTAAATAAAAAATGAATAAATATACAAGTGTACAAAAATTGAAAGAATACGCAAATATTCGCAAATTGAAAAGAAGTACAAAATTAGCCCAAATACAAAAAGATGCATAAAGTATGTCACAAATATTTGAAAAGATGTACAATGTCATCCAAAAAGTGTATTGATAATATTCTTTCCTCTATCTTTTAATCTTCAAGTTCAAATCAATCTAATATTCAATTATTTTGTATTAGAAATTGACTTTAATTAATCTTCATTTCGTCACTTTTGAAATAATTATTTTTATCTATTTGTCTAGAATGTTTCATGACTTTGATATATTCTTTTGTCTATATTATATTTTAATTTAAATGTTTTGAATCGTTATTTTTATCTAATAAATATTAATCTTGTTATTACAATTATAATTCAATCTCTTTCAAGATCAATTATTAAA
The DNA here is from genome assembly GCF_001605985.2 of Dendrobium catenatum. Lineage (NCBI taxonomy): Eukaryota > Viridiplantae > Streptophyta > Magnoliopsida > Asparagales > Orchidaceae > Dendrobium > Dendrobium catenatum. The sequence goes on along the minus strand of NW_021420086.1, from coordinate 589,964 downwards.
AGTTTCTCATATAACTTTTTTCATTTTTTTTCTTCTTCCTTCTTTTATTGTTGTCAAAAAGGGGAAGAAATATTATTTGCTTGCATTTGATTTTTACATTTGTTAGTTTGGTTTATTAGTGTTATTTTATTTTTCTATTTGAACTGTTTTATATGAGTTATGAAAAATTTAAAAAAAAAAAACTGATTTGTTCTTAAAAGAAATTCTTTCATATTCGCATGCTTATTCATTTAGGGAGAGTTAAGAAGAAATTTAGGATATTCAATTTTATTCAATTAATAATTGTTTTGTCATCATCAAAAAGGTGGAGATTATTAAGATAGTTGCTTCTTAGTTATTGCATATTTGATATTCTTGCAACTTGTATGTTTTTTATGATTCCAAATCTTATTACTTTGATTATTATTTCTCCTAACATATTTTGGAAGAATTGTTTTGTTCTTGTGTGTACTAACATTTTAAAGAAATCATACTTCAGATTATTGAAGACTTCGAATCAAAATCAGTTTAGAGTTTATTATAATTGAAGTCTGTATTTTTTATTTTATTGAGTCTGAGAGTGTGTGATTGTAATTGAGTAACTGAGCACACACACACTGGGGGAGAGTTTAAAATTTATATTTTTTAATCTAATCGTACTGTACAATATATGTTTGTACAAGATGATCTAATCAATTATTTTTTCCCAACAAGCAGTCGAATGAACATAAATGAAAATTTTTCTAAGTATGGATGGTACTATACGAACCTAGTTCGTATGTGCCTTCCAGAGTACGAAATAGACGGGAAGATCACAATTCGTACATGCTTTCATAAGTATGAAATTGACTAGTCCATTCTCGCTCAAAAATTTTTCTTCTAAGTATGGATCGTACTGTACAAACCCAATTCATATATTCCTTCCAGAGTACAAAAATATGAGGTCCCATTTTATCCTGATATTTCGTTCAAATGAAATTTGAAATTTTTTTCTAATTGATCATACCGGATGATAATGTCATCATATATACACCATCTAGAGTACAAAATATTGGGGTTCTTTTCATAGAGACAAATTTTAAAAATTTTCTAATTGTTTATCCCAGACAAACTTTGTTCATACCGAATGATGATTGGGTATGAAATGATTTCATACCAATTCACAACAGGTTCATACACAATAGTATTTAAACTGTTCATACGTACAAAATATGATTGTACTATACAATCGTGTACGCTCAAACTTAAAAACTTTAATTTTCTAGACGATTTTTTGTGTCTTTTGTATAAATAAAAACTGATCTGAAAAATTCTTATCTTCGTGATTTTTCAAAGGCAAATCAAGGAGAGAGTGTGAAAGAGTATTTAAGAGATATTTCTTGCTAGTGGAGTGTGAAAGATTCATAAGGTTACTCAAAAGTAAGGATCTCTGTGTGATTTGTGTATTTCACTCTTCCTCTTATCTTTCTACATTGCTCGTATGAAGATCTTTGATGAAGATTTAGTTCTCTACCAACACTTGGAGGGTGTGAAAGGACGACGGTTCTTTGCCGACACTTAAAGAGTGTGAACAGCCGACAAATCTCTGCCGACACTTGGAAAGTGTTAAAAGACGACGGTTCTCTGTTGACACTTAGAGAGTATAAAAGGATGACGGTTCTCTACTGCACTGGGGATTTGTGGAAGAGTGTTTTGTAAAGACTTATACTCCTTACTATGGGGATAAAAGGAGAGTCACTTTGGTAATAGTGCAATACCTGAAAAGGGAGCCTTTAGAGAGTGGATGTAGGTCGTGTTTGACCGAATCACTATAAATCTTTGTATCATTTAAATTTTTGCATTTTTTTTACTGTAAGTTTTTATTCTGTGGTTCAAAATTTTATTTTCAAATATTATCATTTAACTTGCTATGAATCTTTAAAGGTTTTAATTTTTTAATTCCAAGAGTAATTTTTAAAATTTCTAATTCACCCCCCCCCCCTTGATTAGCCTTGGGTCATTAGCCTAGGTTTAACAACCTAATTAAGATTCAACATAAACCTCAAGTTAACACATTGTAAAATAGCATTATTAACATTCAAATAGTGCTCCCTATGCTCAAATTCTTCAATATAAATTTTAAAATCAGATTCAAGTGAGGTGTAGGATCTTTCAAAGAATCATGCTCAACAATCAACTCAGAATATTTTTTATTCAATTCATCAAACTCATCAAGTAATGACATGTGATTATAATCAATTTGAGTGTGATCTTTACTTAAAATTTCATGCTCTTTTTGCAAATTTGAGAATTCTAATTTCAAACTAGTATGAGTTTTCTTAAGTTTCTTATATGATGCATGAATGTTCTCATAAACTTTAAGTAATTGATCGTAGGTTGATTCGCATACCTCTTCTTGATCAAATTGATCAAGATGATCACTCATCAAGCATAAGTTTGTTCTCTCCTCTTCAACTTCAGTCTCAAATGAAAAAGGAGAGAGATTTTTACAATCACTCCCTTCAATTTTATTTCAAAGAAATGCAAACTTCAAATTTTACAAAGTATCTCATTCTGAATTTGATTGAAGTCTTCGTAGTCTGGAGTCATTTTTCCTCGAAATGTTAGTACACACAAGAAGCAAATACAAATCTTCTAAAATTGTTAGGAATAACTACACATTTGAACAATAAGTTTGAATCATCAAAAACTACATAAATTGCAAAAATGTAAAGCATTCAAATAGCAACTATCTTAACAAGGAGAAGGGTGAGGAGAAACCCAAGTACATGAAGAATTAATAGCTTTTCAAAAAGCATTATGGTAGATTCTACATCTGACTC